>NC_069502.1:667992836-668137836 GCF_027579735.1 Bombina bombina | reverse complement strand
ATGTTCCTGGCAGCCAAGCTGCCACAGATCCTTCGGGCACTCCCAGCCTTCCGCATCCGCCCCTGGAGCCACCTCTCGAAATCGATCCCACTGAAACCGGGATAAAGAATCAGCAATTACATTAAGACGTCCAGGGACATGCACCCCCCTCCATGATACATTACACCTCAAGCATTCCAACACAAATGCCCTTAGTAAATGGATCACGGCCGGAGAATTTGCTGTCAAGCGATTAATCGCCCATACCACTCCCAAATTGTCAGAGTGAAAACAAACCCTTTTGTCCCTGAGGTGTTCAGGCCAAATTCTCAAAGCCACCACCAATGGGAACAACTCCAGAAATGTCAGATTCCTTGTCAACCCCCATTCCACCCAAACCTCCGGCCAGGCCCCCCGCACACCACATACCATTCAGGAAAGCCCCAAATCCATGGGCACCCGACGCATCTGTAAATAAACACAATTGGTCATCCGACCAACCGGCCTCCTGGATCAACAAAGCTCCATTAAAGTCTTCTAAAAAGACTTTCCAAATCTTCAAATCCTCCTTCATATCTGACGATATGCGGATGTGAAATTTCGGATTGGAAATTCCAGCTGTAGCCAGTGACAATCTGCGACAGAAAATCCGCCCAATGGGTATAATCCGACCAGCAAAGTTTAATTTATACAACAGTGATTGCAGTTCTTTAAGTAAGACTTTTTTCTTGCTCAGGACCCCGTCGATCACCTCCCGCAGATCCTGGACTTTGTCTGCATTCCATTTTGACCGAATCAATCTCGATCCCCAGAAAACTCAGAATCGTCGCCGGGCCCTCCGATTTTTCCTCCGCCACCGGAATACCAAACTCCTGAGCCACCTCACCAAAAACCGCTACCAGGAGCTCACATATACCGGACCCAGCCGGGCCCACAAAAAGGAAATCGTCCAAGTAATGCACTACTGAGACCTTCCCCAACCTCCTTTTCATGACCCACTCCACAAACGAGCTGAACCTTTCAAAATATGAACAGGAAATTGAACAGCACATCGGGAGGCAGAGGTCCACATAAAACCGATCCTCAAATTTGCACCCCAAGAGGTGATGAGACCTCGGGTGAACAGGCAATAGTCTGAAAGCGGATTCAACATCCGCCTTTGCCAAAAGGGTGCCCCGGCCCGCCTTCCTCACTACCGAGATTGCCTTGTCAAAAGAGGCATACTTCACCGATACCAATTCCGGATCGATGCCATCATTCACCGATATACCCCGCGGGTAAGATAAATTATGTATCATCCGGAATTGCCCCGGTGTCTTCTTTGGCACCACCCCCAAAGGAGTCACCCTTAGTCCCGGGAAAAGAGATAGCCTGAATGGGCCCGCCATCCTCCCCAGTTTGACTTCTTTCCCCAACTTCTCCCTCAACAAATTCCCTTGCTGATTTCAAATTCCCCGTGAAGGCCGACCCCTCTTGCTCCTTAAAAGGAATCAAAAATCCAGAACTAAATCCAGTTAAGAGCAATTCCGCATCCCCCTCTTGTCCCCGCTCATTGGCGTACGCCTCGAGCCACGGGACCATCTTTTTTACTTTCACCGGCGTCCGTGCCCAGTACACCCACTTCCCCTGGCCTGTTCCCCATTCTGCCCTTCCGGAAACATTTTGCCCCGGAATGGATCCCTCCACACACCGAACACTCGTGTTTGTATTTACACGAGGATCCAAACTTACATTGCCCTTCGTTAAACTGGAAGCACAGCCCTTTACGGATAGCTGTTCCAGTTCCTGTGCTGGCTCCAGTAATGCTCCCCGTCTGTCCAGAACTCCGAAAGGAACGAGCCCCCCACAACGGGGTCATCATTTCTAACCATATCCCCATATCCCTATCGTCCCAACGCATCTCCGGACAAACTGCCATTCGCTGCCTGAAACCCTCATCATACCTCCACCAGTCCATTCCCCCATAGGTCCCAAAGGCACTAGCTATTTCTTCATAATAGCAAAACAGAGAAGCCCCCTTCTCGGGGAACTTTTCGCAAAAAACACTAGCCAAAATCCGGAAGGCCCGAGACCAATTCGCAAATGTCTTGGGCAACTTCCTCCACCTCTTCTTTCTTTCCTCCTCTTCCTTTTTTCCCTTCTCCTTCTCATCTTCCTTCACCTCAAACACATGCTCCAAGGGAGAATATCTCCACAAATTCCCTCTTCCCTATCTTCCCTATCTTTTCCCTTAACTCGGCCGTTAGATGAATACCCAACGGGCCCACCGAGCATAAACAAGGCCTCCTGAGCGCCCCTTCCGGAACTCTAACCACCTCCTTACTCGCAGCCGGTGACTCACCTGCTACCGCGACCCCACTATTCTGTGCTGCTACTACCGGCGCTACTACGCCTTGCGACCCTGTTGCTACTACCGACGCTACTACACCGTGTCACCGAACCAGGGGCCACCCACGCCGCCGCAACCGGAACACCCCCACCGCTAGGCTTCTCCAAAGCCTCCAATAACCCCTTCAACCCTGCCATTATCATGCCTCTCTCTCCACTCTCCACCACAGCCACTCCTGGCGCACCCCCAGCCGTACCCTCACCTGTAGGCTGCTGCACCGTCAATGGGATTTACGTTGACTCCGTCCCTTGCTCCCTCCTCTGCTCTCTCATTCCGCTTTCAGGACCTCTGCTGATGTCCAGTCTCCTTCGTACGTCGTCTCGTCTGGCAGGAGAGTGCCCCCTGCCGTACCTGCTCCTGTCCCGCTCCCTTTCCTCCCGCACTCGGGTGGCGACCCAGGCCTGCCTCCTCCTTGAGGCCGCTATATCGGCGATCTCGACCTCCGGCGACTGCCGGAACCTCCTACCCTGACAGCGGGCGATGAGCCCCTCTCCCTCCTACCTGCACCTACAGACTGTGAAGAAGACATAGTCAATACACCCCTTTCCCCCCCTTCTGCCCCCCGGCCTCCTTCCCCTTGCCCTACCCCTACTGCACTCCGTTGGGGAGACAACATCTGAAGAAGCTGCACCAGGGTTGACAAACCCCCTACCTGGCCAACCGTAACTGAACCCGACGACGTTCCCTCCAATGGGTCCTCCTCTTCAAAATTCCCACTGGCCTCCAACTCTAGTGGTGGATCCGTGATATCTTCCTGCCGCTCCCCAATGCCACTCCTCCTGGCTTCCGCAGCCTCCACACCCCTTCTGCTCGCCCCAGCAGTCCCTGCAACCAGAAGAAAAGTTAATCACCCTGCACTCTACCCTGTCCCTTAAAAAACCCCTTCTATCCCTCCCCCCTCCTCCCCCTTCCTAACCCCCCATGACCCACCCTAGCTGCCCAGCTGACATCCCTTGCAATCCAGCTTAGGCTGTTCCCCACGCCCTCCCCTTCAATAAAACCCCTTCTGACATATATATCTAACTGCTCCCCCCCTTCCTAACTCCTACCATTATCTTAAACCCTTACCGCTTTCTCTCACTCTTTTTTTTTTTTTTTTTTTTAAATTAGACCCGCCCTCTCCTACCAACCTAAGGTCCCATCCGCCTCCCTACTCCTTCAAACCTTCTGGCCTTATCTCCGGCCACCCTTATGAGCAACCTACCCTAACCTGCCCTTCCCAGTCCCTTCCGGCGTGCCTATGAGCCGCAACATTCCCCAACCCTCCTTGTCAACTACTGCCCCACCACTCCCCTCCCCCTTATAGCTTATGGCTGCCCTCCTCCGTTCATCCATATCCCATTAACCCCCCCCAATCCCTTACCCACCTGTCTTAATCATTACAGAGCCTTCCCCAGCTTCCAGCCACCTAGCCTGCTCAAAATAAAGGTCCCCTTCTCCTCAGTTACCCCTATGCTCCCTCACCACCGAACCTCATACCGACTCCCAGCCCGCAAACCCCCTAACCAAAATGCCTAGAGCTCACAAAATTCACCCCCCGCTAATTCCCCTGATAAGCCAAAAACCTATCCCCTCAACCGTCATATCTAGTTCACCGGACCCTAGACCCCCCCCCCCCTTGGCCTATCCTCTTTCACTCCGTTATCCCTGAATACCCCTACAACTGCACCTAAATCCTAGTTCTCCCCTTTATAAACCCCCTGTCCCAATGTTCATACCCCACAGAGCCTAAGTCCTGCCTCATCCTCCAACCCCAAGAAACAACAAAATGTCCCTAAACTCCGCTACCCCTATGCCCCCCACCCCGAGCCTTATACCGGCTCCCAGGCCACCTGCTCACTTACCTAATCTAACAAGAATCCACCCCCCCCTCCGATAACTACAGTACAACAGCTGGTACCAGTCTAACCCTTCTACCCTGGCCTTCATCCCTCTACCTGTCACTAACAGACTTCCAGGCCCTTGAAGCCCCCCCCGAGCCTTATCCCGGCTCCCCTTCCCTCATTATTCCTGCCCCCATCCAACTTTATCCCCCATGCTCACCCATGTGCCTCCATATTCCCCCGTTATCACCCCCCGCCTTCAAATGTGCCTCCACATTCCCCGAGGCCCTCTTTGCCGCCCATATCTGCGATAGCTCAGCCGCACTCACCTTCCTCCACGCCGCCGGTTCCGCTCCTCAACGATCTTCGTCTGCCTCTTCCAGCGCCCGGTTCCTCCTGACGCCGTCCAACAATGACGTCAGCCACCGGCGCCGTGCTAGGCCGCAACTCGGCCCCACCTCCTCCTCGACGACCTCTCCCGCCATCCGGCCTCACCGCTGCATCTGCTAGCCGCCCAGGCCCTGCGCTCCCTCTTCTGGACCTGGCGGCGTCAATCTCCGGACTCAGGAGCTCTGGTGGCCTCGACCTCCTGGCTGGCCGTCCTCAGGTCCCGCTCCTCGCCGACTCCTCATGTGGAACACCGACTGCCGCCGCACCTCCGCTCAGCCGCTCCCGGATCCAGTCTTCGCCGTTCTGCCTGGCGACCGCCAGCAACTCCGACAGCAGGGCTTCCATCCGACTCCAGGTAACTCACTACAGGTGAGTAAAAAACTTCCCCCTTCCGTGCTGCTCACAACTCTGCAACTGTCAACTCTCAGCAGGGGAGGAGTATTTATCTCCTCCTATCACTCTCCACCCCCACAGCGGAGCCTACCATCGCTCCCATAAAGTGGGGGTCAAATAGCCCTATTCTCCATGCGTCCACCGGGCTAAACTTTCTCACAAGTACTTAATCAAATATTGCTTGATATTGAAAGTACAAGGGTGTGCTATGTATGTATTGGGTGCATTTAAATACTTTAATATCCACTCATGCATTATCAGTTGCACTTGAATTGTATTCTAGGACAATGTTTTTAATGTTCTTAACCTCCCATCCACCACCCTTTTATGGGCTAGATTACAAAGGGTGCAGTAACATTAACGCACGCAATATTGAAATATCACATACTAGTTATATGGTATATGACGAGGTATTTGAATGGAAAGGGCTATATTGTATATATACACACATATACTGTACATGTGTAAATATGTGTATATATGTATTCAAATGTATATACGTGTTTACATGTTTAGGGTTTTCCACAGAAAAGTTTGCCAGCTGGGTGGCGCTGGGAGAACACTGCATGTGCATTTATGTTTATATGTGTATACATTTAAATACATACATATATACACATATAAACATATAGTTACACATCTATACATATGCATATACACTTTAGAGCCCTTTCCACTCAAATACTTGAAAACATGAAAAGTCTTTTTTATTCAAGTCCTGGAGTTAGCGCCCTTTGGCTTTCGCTTGTGCGCAAACATTTTACTTTTAAGTTGTAATATAATTACCCAACAATATATATTTCATTATAATTAATGGAATTTTTTTTTTAATGCAAGTGTTCTATTTTAATTATGTAAACTAAAGTAAGTGACATATTAATCAGAGATAATTAGGAGAAAATACTTTTGTGTGAAGGAAAAAAACAAAACTGAATAGCAATAAAACATTTAGGGATAGAGTGGAGATCTTTTTATCTCTTTTACTTTACTAGAAGTAAGCGTTTTGTGCGTGTCAGATAACGTGCTTATTACATGTTAAAAGTAAAAAGTTTTCACATAAGCGCTAACCGGACGTGCGCAAAAACGTTGAATATCACAACCGCATTAACGTGTTCCCCCATAAACTTCAATGGAGCGTTAAAAGTGGAAATAAAATCAAACACCCAATCTCGTTTAACCAAAGTGCGTTAACGGAAAAGGAAACATGAATATTTCACATTCCAATTTTCTTCTCATAGCAGAATATTCTTCTATTTATTCATAAATAAATATTTCTATATACGGTATATATTATGGCTTTTTGGTAAAATATATTTCTATACCTATATAAATATAGGGATATCTATTCAAAACACTTGGAACATATTCCCCTATATAAAGAACATTGGAATGTAAAATATTTATAGTAAATACACAGACACTTTATTGAATATGGATATTGCATTAATATGATTTGACATGTTTTCATCTACTTGACTGCAAAGGGCTTCAATGCACTTAGACATATGTATATATACTGTATGTATACATGTGTATTTGTGGGTTTATATGTGTCTGTAAATATATATATTTACATAAATATACATTTTTTTAAAAATAATTTGTATTAATTAGTGTGAATATGAGTGTAACTGTACTTTGTAATGTATTTTTAATTTGTTTTATGCAAATTTTTTACTTGCGTAACAGTTGATCAGAGCTCTGAAGTTGAGCTATCCCGACATGCGTTAAATTCAATTGCGTTCAAAAGCTTTACTTTCAACTTGCAGTACTACCTCCGACACAAGCCGCAATAAACCCCATTTTGCAGTTAGCGCACCACTATAAACTAGCCCTTAAAGTGACAGTCTACACCAGATTTTTTATTGTTTAAAAAGATAGATAATCCCTTTATCACCCATTCACTAGTTTTGCATAACCCGCACAGTTATATAAATACACTTTTTACCTCTGCGATTACCCTGTATCTAAGCCTCTGCAAACTGCCCCCTTATTTCAGTTCTTTTGACAGACATCCATTTTAGCCAATCAGAGCTGGCTCACTGGAACTCCATGTGCGTGAGCACAGTGTTATCTATATGACCCACATGAACGAACACCCTCAAGTGGTAAAAAACTGTCAAAATGCCTTGAGAGAAGAGGCAGCCTTCAACGGCTTAGAAATTAGCATATGAGCCTCCTAGGTTTAGCTTTCAACTAAGAATACCAAGAGAACAAAGCAAAGTTGGTGATAAAAGTAAATTGAAATTTTTTTTAAAATTACATTCTCTATCGGAATCATCATATAGACCTATTTCCCTCCTAAATCAGAACTACAAATTGTTGACCGCTATTATTTCAAATAGACTTAAAAGATGTCTACACTATATTATACACCCAGATCAATCTGGATTTATGACAGGACGCAACCCAGTTAAAAATATACTTAAAGTCCAGCTTGTTTTGGATTATTTTGCAAATAATATATTTTTTTTTTTTATTTTATTTTTTTTTTATTTATTTTTTTATTGAAGTTAAAGCATATATCATCACAACAAGGACTTGCCCTAAGGCCAAAGTTACAACAGAGAGAGTAATACATTGTCTATAGAAAGGCATTTTTGAGAAAGCAATATGCGCATAAAGCAATAGAAAATACATTTCAAATCTGATTATGAAGATAGACAATATCTTAGGCGAGATGAAACAGAACTTAATTTTATATTATAATGTCAGCGTATGAACTCCACATTCTAATAATATTTAATCTAAGACCAAAATAACAACCTGTGGAGAGTTAGCATAAATATCAGCCACTCTTGGGCCGAGATATATAGGGGGGAGGGGGATATTCAGCGGGTAAGCACCGCTATACGCATAGGGAAAGGAGGTGGGGGGGAGGAGCCATATATAAATGTAAATAGCATATGGTACTTGGTGTGGACTCATAAGTGCCCAATCGTAAAGACCATAGGCCTGGTAGCTGGGTTACCAAAAAGCTAAATGAGATATGCCTTGAAAAGTTAGTTCACTTGGGAGTATATAGTGGAGTAAAGTAACATTCCAACACAAAATGGAGTAACTAGGTAGGGGCTAAATGCCACTCTGCTGATTCATTCAGGGAGACCCAGACATTACAGACATAAACTACAAAAGAATGTATACATGTTACGATAGTAGCAATTTACTTAGGTGCTCAGGACTGATCTAAAGAGTAATGAAACAGGCAAAAAGTGAGCTTATCTAAACATTGCGTAGCAAACTTGCCCACTCGTTAAAGTGGAGAATGGTAGAAAATATACATTTCCATACAGCATTTGAGAAGATAGTAAACTGTTTAGGAACAATGAGATACATTTGATCATATAATAAACACATTACATAAGTAGTATACATCATGACCTGCAAGGAGGTAAGGCAATTTATAGAAACCCTTTAGCATTAATATATAATAGAACTAAATAGGTTATCTTCCGGGTCTATATTATAAGAGTGTGATGCAATGGTATCTGAGATCAAAAACACACTCCAGTATCAGTAGTGTTGTCGTTATACACCAACAAGGCTATAATTATACTGAAACAGAACTGCAACTGTAGTATTATTAGAAGGGAGTGCCAGGGGCACTAAAAGCAAACCCCCCATTTACTAGAATTATTGTTACCCCTTCTCTACCTATGATGGACTTAATATAAATGACTCTCTCAACTAAACAATTTTTAACTCTAAAAACAGCCATGTCTCATTGGCGTTCTGTCAGAATACCTATACCAATTTGTCAATTCCACATGTTTATGCATACATAAAACAAAAAGAACACATGCTAGCAACTGACTTCAGACCACAAGGTCCTCTACGAAGGTATTGCAATGTTTATCTCATTCCAGTTCAAGCTCAACAAGGAAAGGTATTTGCATAATATAACATGCACACTTAGGTATAAACAACATGCATCAAGCAAAGGAGAATAATAAGGAGTAGAAGTGTTTGTTATTAGAGTATGTTACAAAACATGAAACATGAATTAAGCTAGGGTATTGCTATCCTGGTTTGACTGGACACAAATGAACTGTGGCACAGCCAACAACTGAATACTCTGAAGACAGTTAGAGCCTCATGTAAGTTGAGAGAGAAAGCTAATTCAATTCAGGTGTAACCATTAAGTGTGCTATATACAGAATCAGACATGCAGTCATCGTATAAGTGAACTCTTGGCTCTAGGTTAAATACCTTATCTTATGGTGTGAATTTGCAAAAGTATAAGTGCAAAATAGTTACCAACTAAAGATCAACATATGTATAACAACCTATATAGTAGGAAACAGTGCCCTTATACCGTATATAGTTAACAAGTCAAAACATTAGGCATGAGAGCAATTTAAGCAATACCGGACCTTGCCACTTTCAGGATATTTAGTAATGTTTTATACCTTCCTAGCATATGCATAGCGAGAGGATTGGCATATAATTTGAGTCAGGTATTCTAGGTTCAAGATAATGTCTCATTTCACATGTTAGTCATTTATCTGCTCATAGGAGATAATTACAAGTGCCGTATTAGCAGAATTCCGGTTAAGACATCTTTATACATGGAAGAAATCAACCCTGCCGATAAGATAGCTAAGCTGATGATTAATTTGGGGAAATGCTTTAGCCGATTCCACTTCTGTGCGCCTGCAGTGATCCGGAGAGATGAGAAGAAGAGACTCGCCATTGTGCAGGTATGTTAGACCGGCTAATGGTATGGACGGTGAGCGAGCCTGTGAGAGCAAATCTCAGCAAATGCATTACTGAGGGGGATTTCCTCGATTGCCGCCTCAGGTCAGCTGGCTGACCGCTAGGGAGCAATACCTCCGTCATCGCTTCTGGAACGGCTTCACCAGATCCATCCATGTGTTTAACTGGAGCAGGTGGGGAGCGCAGGTAAGAAGGCAAGAGGGCCGGGGGATGGCGTCCGGTGGTCATCAGGCTATGTCTTGTAGGATCCAATACTCCAACCGCACCACAAGACTGGGTAATAGGCAGTGGCCTCACTGAGTAACAACTCTCTGATTCCTGTGGGATGCTTGCCACAGCTCGGACTGGCCTGTCTTCCTGAGTGTTCTGGAGAGAGCGTGGGGTGAACAGGGTTATCTCTATCCTGCTCCGCTCAGAGGTGTCACACAAGGGCAGGGAAGCGGCGCCATCTTGACTGCGTAGTTCCAAGATGCAGGCCCTCAAGCCATTGAAGTGAGTATCAGCCTTATTACCCAGAGCTTCTAGAAGTAAGATGAGGGATGGTGAATCTACCTCCATGATGAGAGTACTGCAGATAAACAATCGCTCGGCTAGACAGGAAGCTAGAGATTAGGCTAGCCCGTTATAGTTGCAGTGCCGAAGACTCTGTTTACATAGTCACTGGTCAGATTCTGTGTCGGCAGAATGTTTAGTGAAACTCCAAGGGTAAAAGCCTTATCCCAATATTATGTCAAACGCACAACATCAATTGTTTAAGTTTTTAAGATGCCTTAAATGTACATTTTAGTGAACTGTCCTCAGGAGCTCTTCAAGAACGCGTCCTGCTGCTTTGGCCGCAAATAATATATTTAAAAAAGCGCACTCTTAACCTGATCTTGCAATTCTAACAGTCGATGCCGAAAAGGCATTCGACTCGATTGGGTGGAATCATCTCTTTAAGTCATTGGAAGGATTCGGAATGATAGGTTATTTTTATCAGTTTATACAGAGACTATATAAAAATCCGTTGCAATTATAGTAAATGGAGAGATATCAGACAGATTCCCTCTGGAGAGAGGGACGCGGAAGGGCTGCCCACTACCCCCATTATTATTCAACCTTTCTTTAGAACCGCTGGCAATTTATTTGAGACAGGAACTGAAGGGGATCAGAATAGGTAGTCAAGAAATTGTACTCTCTCTTTTTGCGGATGACCTTTTGTTATTCTTAAGTAATACATCACAATCTATACCACAGGTTCTGCGTATATTTAGGCTTTTTGGCTCCTTTTTGGTTATAGGATTAACAATGAAAAATCGGAATTATTATGGATACATAAGCCGCGCAAGGAAGTATCCCACCCGTTTCAGAAAACTATGTGTTTACAGTATTTGGGTATAAGTTTAAGTAACGATCCTAGGTTATGGTGCAATCTGAACTTTCCCAAATGTATCGCAGAATTACAGATCTGGTCTAATCTTCCATTGAGCATCTCAGATAGAATCATGCTTATTAAGGTTATGTTTCCCAAACTTTTGTACTTTCTTCAAAACTTCCCATTATTACTATATAACAAGGATATCCTCTGTATACAGAGGATTTTCAATAATTTTATTTGGCGAGGGAAGAAGCCACGAATAGCATTCTCAACCTTAACACTCCCAAAAGTACGTGGAGGGTTTACGTGACCAAATATTAGATTTTATAACTATGCGGCTTTGTGCAAGTTTGCACTTGATTGCATCACTAAGAAAGAGCAGGTCACTTTGTACAAATTAGAATCGTTTATAATAGCTCCATTCGATTTGAAAGCAGTTCTACATAACCCAGTGGCAAAACTACCTTCTAATATAACTCAATTTGTTACTATTAAAGATATTGTGGGTACCTGGCAGAAAACCTTTATAGGAACTAAAAATAATTTCTGTAAGTCTGTATTTCTCCCCTTAACGGGTAATCCAAGTTTCCCGCCAGGATTGAACATGTCAGTTTTTTCGGCGTGGGCCCAAGAAGGACTTTATTGTCTAGGCCAATTGTGCCAGGAGAACAAGCTGGTAATAAGATCTGAAAGGTAAATATAACTTATCACAAGCATCTTTTATGCTTATTTACAAGTGTGCCACTGGATAGGGAATTTAAGGTCTGAAACGGGGACTGAACTAGAAATGGGGGATTTAGGTAGAATAATCGCAGTATATCGTGAAGGGGTTAATAGAATTTCATAAATATACAAAGTATTGATCAACTTTCAAGGGGAAACCCATATCAATAGATTAGTTAAGAAATGGACCAATGTGTTACCCTCAGTAGAAAGAGAGTGGTTTACCACCAGTGTGAGGTTAGCAACTAAGGCTACGATTTCAGTTAGCTGGTTAGAATCGCATATCAAACTATTGAATATGTTATATTTTTCCCCAGCTAGAGTACCTAAATGGGTTTGTACCTCTGTGTCAGGAGAATGCCCTAAATGCAGACAAGTAATGGCAGACTTAATACACTGTGTATGGAAATGTCCTAAAGTAATGCAATTTTGGAACAAAGTTAACTTTTGGTGTAATAAGGTTTTGGGAATTCAGATTTGAGATATTTTTCCTTTTCAGATACGAAACACCTAAAATTAATCATATATTTTTAAATGCAATGATACTAGTAGGGAGAAATGTGATATTTACCAACTGGAAGAGTAAGGGAAATCTTAAGTTCTCAGAATTCTGTAGGAAAGCCCAGTACCAGATAATATTGGAACTGTATAATATAAAAACTTTTTTTTTTTTTTTTTTTTTTTTTTAAAGTTTCAAATGCTTTATTGTCATTGCTCAACATTTACATCTTGTCAACATAGAATATAAGAGAAAAGGACAAAAAAAGAAAGAACAAAGTGGTTACATGTTGCTCTTTAAAAAGAAACATTCATATTTCATTCTAATTGCATCTAGGTCTTTGTTATGTTCACCTCAGTATAGATTTATATGTAGTCTGTTACGTCCTTATGTGAGGTGGCATAGACAAATATGTGAATATGAAGTTTTATCCAAATGTTGAGCTTTTTCTCATTCTTTCCTTCTCTTTAAACGGAGAGAGAAATAAATATAACAGAAGAACATAAAAGGCAAAAATAGCAAAACAAGAAAACTTACTTGGAAGCGAAATAAAATAGAAATACAGTCCCCTGTTATTAAGGGACTTCGTCTGCTGCGCTCCACAGGGCATTAAATAGGTGGGGCTGTTTATCCCCTTGTTTGGGGCTCTGTTGGTCTCTCGTCACTCTCTCTCTTTGCTGTTTAGGTCTTGGTAGGATCGTAATAAAACGTTAACACAAAGGTATAGAAGTTTATGCCCATCTTACTTTCTAGAGCTCAGCTGTGTTGTTAAATGTAGCAAAAATGTATTATTATTCTAGTGTGCTTGTCTTGTATCCGTCCTAGATCCCTCTATCACCTCATCCCATAAGAATCTGACTTCCGCCAGGAGGTTTAACTTGTTCCTTCTCTGATAGCCATATTCTTCCAATACCAGTATATCAGTTACCCTTTCTTTCCATGTACTTATCAAGAGTGGTGTCTGGCTCTTCCAGTTCAGGGCGATTAATGCTTTTGCTCCTGACATTCCTAAATGTAAAAGAGTGCGTCTGAGAGTGCATGTTATCTTTGTTGTGTCATTCAGTAGTGCCACGCTGGGTGTTAGTGTGAACTCGGGTGTTAATATCTGCCTGAAGTGTCTCTCTATGTCTAACCAGAAGTCTTTAAGTCTCCCACAATTCCACCACATATGGAGGTAAGTGCCCTTCTCTTCGCATCCTCTCCAACATCTGTCGCTGACACCTGGGTAGATTGAATGTGACCTTGCAGGGGTTAGGTACCACCTCATGATGACTTTAAAATTCAATTCTAATAATTGTGGTGATGTTGAAATTTTCTTAGTATTTTTAAAAATCCTAATCCAGTCTTCCTCTGTTATGCTATGGTCTAATTCTTCTTGCCACTTAGATGTATATGTAGGTAAGTGCCGAGTGTGTTCAGATTGTATTAGTTTTTTTGAGATAGAGAGTGTGTGTCTGATCTCTTCCGTGTTGGAACATAGTGTTTCGTAAGGGGTTAATTCTCTTAGGAACTCCTGTTTATGTGGGGAGGTATGAATAAAATGAGCCAGTTGTGAATATTTTAACCAGGTAGAATATCTACCTTCTGCAACTGTCATTAGGTTTTCTCTATTGTCTAGTTTTCCTTTTCTTATGAACCTCGTCAAAGGTGTGGAATAACCCCATTCTTGGGTCCTTTGTTTTCCTTTATCTAAACCCCCCACCAACTCTGCGTTAATAGGGATAGGAAATAGAGGAGAGCGCACCCCCGAAATATGCTTCTTTCGTGCGATAATGCTATCCCAGGTATCAAAAGTATGTTTATGTATTGCTAATTCTGTACATTGAGGGGGTCTCAATTCTTTTGGTACCCAACAGAGCGCCCCTACCTCTGGGACCCTCAAGATATGGGAATCTATCGCCACCCATGCCTTTGTGTCCCTGGATCTATGCCAGTCTAAAATCCTTTGTAATGTGACTGCCTCATGATAATCTGCTATGTGTGGGACCCCCAGACCTCCGTTTTCTGGCCTCCTATACATATTTTCTCTATTGATTCTAGGTTTGCTTTTGTTCCAGATAAATGAGTTTGATGTGTCTCTGTAACTGGGGTATATACCACCTAGGGATAGGGATGGGGAGGGCCTGTATTATATATAATATTCTGGGTAATGTTGTCATTTTTATGCTCTGTATGCGTCCCCACCATGTGATTGGTTTCGCTGCCCAAGTGCCTAAGTCCCGTTGTATGTTTCGTGCCAGTGCAAGATAGTTATCATTAAACAGCTGTGATGTGTCAGAGGAGAGTTGTACTCCGAGGTATTTTAGGGATTTCTTTTGTATTTTTAAGGGGCAAGTATCTGTTATTAGTTGGAATCTTTGTGGCGTCAGGGATACATTCATAATCTCTGATTTTTGTGTATTAACCAGGAAGCCAGAGAAACTTCCGAAATGTTTGATTTCCTTCAGGGTCTCTGGTACAGAGAGTTGGGGATTTGTGAGTGTGAACAGCACATCATCTGCGTATAATGCGATTTTAAAGTTATGTGGGCCGATGTTAATGCCATGAATCTTTTGGTTTTGTCGGATGTGTGCAGCAAATACTTCCATTGACAGGATAAATAGGATGGGGGATAGGGGGCATCCCTGTCGTGTCCCGTTTTGGATGTTAAAGGGGGTGGATAGCATGCCATTCGCTTTCACTTTGGCACTGGGTTGTGTATATAATTGGAGGATACGTGTTATCATTTTCGATCCAAATCCTAGTGCTACTAGCGTCTCTTTCAGGAATGCCCAATTAATGCGATCAAACGCTTTCTCCGCGTCTGTGGCTATCAAGATCGTGGGGATGTTGTGTGATTTGGCATAAGTAGTTAATGTTAGGGCTCTAATAATATTGTCCCTTGCTTCCCTCCCCGGGACAAATCCCACTTGGTCTGAATGAATGAGTTGTAATAATACTTTATTTATCCGGTTGGCTAGTATTTTGCCTAATATCTTGATATCAGAGTTTAGGAGGGATATAGGTCTGTAGCTGCTTGGTTCGGTGAGTGGTTTGTTGGGCTTAGGTATAACTGATATATGCGCTAATAGCATTTCGCGTGGGAGGTGATGATTATCATCCAGTGCTTGGAACAATTTTAGAAGATGTGGGGCTAGTATATGTTTGAATGCTTTATAGTATGAATTAGTAAAACCATCCGGCCCAGGGCTTTTACCTGACGGTAAATGTTGGATTGCTGTTAGGATCTCTGTTATAGTGATGGGTGATTCCAGTTCCTCCCTGTTAACATTCGGCAGCTGTGGTAAGTTTGCCTGTCTAATGTATTCTTTCATGTGTTCTTGGTGTTCGGCAGTGTTGTTGGTGTCTAAGTTATAGAGTGCTTCGTAGTAAGAGCCAAAATGGTTAGCTATGTGTTTGCTATCTACGACCTCCACTCCCTCTGTTGTTACTAGTTTGTGTATTTGTGACGATACCTTTTGGTTTCTTAACATTTTAGCAAGTAGCGCTCCTGTCCTATTTCCTTCATAATAATACATCTTTTTAATTCCAAGGGCTTTCCTCTGTGCCTCTTTAGTTAGGACTGCATTTAGTTCCCTTCTGGTTTCTGTTAGTTGTTTGAAGGATGTTGAGTCCTTTGGGTTATTTTTATGGGTTATTTCTAATTGTCTCATCTTTTCCGTCAGCATGTTAGCCCTGTCATTGTAAGTTTTTCGTCTGTATGCTGTGTGTTTAATGCACTCTCCACGTAATACCGCTTTGTGGGCTTCCCACAAAGTGGCAGGTGTAATGTCTTGTGTCGCATTATGGCGAAAATATTCTTTTAGTGATTTAGTCAGGGCTTCCAATGAGGCTGGGTGTCTCAATAATGAGTCATCCATCCTCCATATAAAAGGGGTGACTGGGTGGTGCGGCCACTGTAGGGTTACTAGGACGGCTGAATGGTCCGACCAAGGGGTCGGTAGTATATCGGAATCTCTTACTAAAGACATGTGGTTTCTATCTACCATTATGTAGTCTATTCTTGTATATATAGACCATGGGTGAGAGAAGAAGGTGTAGTTTTTTTGTCTTGGATGTTGTATGCGCCATACATCAAGTGTACCCAGCTGTGCAAAGCAATTATATACTGCGTTAGGCGGTCTAGATCCAGGTGTAGCCCTGCCTGTAGAGGTGTCCAATGCTGTATCTAGCGCTACATTCAAATCACCTCCTAGTATTAACATACCTTTCCTGTGTGTTGTGACTAACTTTGATAAGTGTTGGTAAAATTTGTGTCTGCCACTGTTTGGCGCATATACATTTACTAAAGTCACTGGTCTATTGAACAGTGTTCCTACGAGAATCATTATACGCCCTTCTTTGTCTGAGGCCTTATTCAGTAGAGTGAAATGTATGTTTCGGTGAAAAAGGATTCCTACCCCATTTCTTTTTGCCGCAGTGTGTGAGTTAAAATACCCTACTGGGTGATCTCTGGATTTGAATGTTGGCGCTGCTGAAGCTAAAAAGTGAGTTTCCTGTATGAAGATAATGGAATCTTTATGTTTCCTGAAGGTTCTAAGGGCTATAGAGCGTTTGGTAGGTGAGTTGAGTCCCTTTGTGTTTTGCGTGATAATTGATATAACTGGGTCAGCCATCTATATATATTAGGTTATACTTGCGCATTTGTTTAATGATATCATATCTTACCTATGTTTACAAACCATGTCCTGTACCAGCCCTGTGTAGTGTATTGCAATGAGAGAGAGTACCTGATCAGTATCCAGATGTTCCTTATGAGGAGAGGGTGAGTATTGCCCTGAAGAGTCGCAGCAGACGAACTTAAAAAAAAATACAAGAAAATTAACATTTATAAACAAGTAAAAAAATAATGTTAACATTTTACCAATCATCATTACTAGTTCCCGAACTCCTCCCAACCGCCCGGCCCACAACCCTTCACTGACGTTATTAGGTGTTAGAGTTCCCTGTTGTAGGGAAGTTCTGGGGGAAAGTGAGAGGGGGGAAAAGGTGGGAACAAGAAAAGGCGGAGGGAGAAAAGTGGAGAAAGGGGGTAAGGGGTTGAAAGGCAGTAAATTTGCCAGTAATCCACCAGACGGCCAGCCCCCCGGGGGAGGGGGTGGTAATAAGGGCTATGTTTGGGGATAGTGGAATATGTCCCATGTATCTTTCTCTGACTAGGCTATGCTATACTATACCACATAAGAGTGTCCATTGGTTTTCACCCAAAAATGAAGAAAGTGTCCAGATCTTATAAGGTGGACTATGTTTCTGCGTTCTCTTCACTATCACCCGCCACCTGACCATTTTTCCTTTTCTTGGGTATTGTCACCCATTTTGGACGTTGAGGGTGTGGTGGGAGAGTTGCTCTTTGTTCATCTTTGTTGTCCCGTAATTTTGGTAAGGAAGGTTGAGGGATTTCCAGGTGTTTGCAGAATTGGTCAATATCTTCAGGTTCTTTATATACATACGTTTTATCGTCCTTGACCACTTTTATTGAGAAAGGGAAGCCCCATCTGTATGGGATCCCTAGCTCAGTCAGATGTAGAGTGAGGTATCGTGCCTCTTTGCGTTTTGCAAGTGTCATTGGGCTTAGATCTGCATATATTTGAAGCCTGTCCTCGCCGAATGTGATGGATGGCCTTTTCCTTGCTGCTTGTAGAATCCTCTCCTTATCTGTAAACTTGTGGCAACAAAGGACAATGTCCCGTGGTGGTGCTGTGTCTGAAGGCTTTGCCCTGAGGGCTCTATGTATTCTGTCTATAGTGACTGTGTCGTTATTGCCTGATTCCAGCAGAAACCGGAACAAATTCTGGGCATAAGATTGCAGTTGTGCAGGGAGAATTTTTTCTGGCACCCCTCTGATACGGAGATTTTGGCGCCGGCCTCTATTATCTAAATCTTCAAGTTGTGCCTGTAGCTGCAGAATAGTGGAATTTTGTTGCTGCAATTCTAAGGCCATTGTGTCTGTCGTCATGACAGTTTCCTCTGTCTGTTCCTCTAATTGTTGTACTCTATTTCCCAGTGCATTTATGTCTCTCTTAATGTCTGCCAATCCATCTTTAATGGCTTTGTTAACCTGTAGCATAAATGTGGTCAAATCTTGTTTAGTAGGAAGAGAGCAGAGGTCCGCTTTTGTTATGGGTGAATTGCTTCCATCTGAAGACTGTGTTTTCTCCTGCATATCAACTTCAGTGTGAGTATATGGTGATTCTAAATCTCCCCCTGTGTCCGTCAATTTGAAGAATGAGTTAAGTTTCAATGCTCCTGGGGTTGCCGGTTTTTGTTTGTCGTTTTTGTTTTTATTCCTGGCCGCCATGATAGCGTAGCTGCAATTATTTTATGGTATAGCGTGTTTGGGGTTCTCTTTTGGCTTGTTCTGTAGCCTTGTCAAGCTGTATTATGTTCAGATAAAGTCTTAGGTTGTACTTCAGGGATGTTTATGTAAGGCACTCTGTTCTGTTTCAGCGTAGTGTGTGGGTGACGTACCTCTTATGGCGTCTTTGCAGGAACCGTTATGATGCACCCTGTGTTCCAAGCTTTGTGCACTCAGGATCTGTGGGTCTTTATGGCGTCTTGTGTCGCCTTGTTTAGTGAGAGTGATCGTGCACCGCTTATGTCCAGCTTGTCGCCATGCGTTGTCCGCCTGCAGCTCTGATGTTCCTACTTTAGGTAGGCTTTTCTGTTCCCAGCTAGGCCCCGTTCTCTGCCGTTACAGATAAAAGGGCATTTCTGCCTAATGACACGACTGTCACTGTGGTCGCTTGCCTCCTGTTCTAGTCAGGATTCGTTTTGGTGCCCTTTAGCTTAATTGCATATGATTTTCCCCCAGGTTGGGCCCCTATCTGGCTGATCACTATCGGAGCTCTAAAACTTTGCGACCATGTTCTTCCTTGGTTGGCTCCGCCCCTCAATATAAAAACTTTTAATAAAAAAACAATTGCATCAGTTCTTTGCTAAATGGAAGTTGATGATCCTATCCCTTCCTATAGTTGCTCAACTACAAATAGTTTCAGTCTTTAAGAAGTCTGAATGGTTCATACAACAGATACATACAGGATGGTTTCCAAGGACATGGCTATCAGAATACAGTAGGTAGTGAGGGGGAGGTTCCCTTTTCCTTCCCCTTCCCTTTCCCCCCTTTCCCCCTTTTTTTTCCCTTCCCTCCATCTCTTTCTTCCCCCTCTTATCTCTGGAAGAGATGTTCGAATGCGTAACTAGTGATTTGTAAACTAGTTATACCACAGGTCAGAAATGAATTCAAGTGAATTATGTGTATTTAGGTGGGTTGTTTTTGCCAACTTTTTATTGTAATATTATTTTTGTTTAAGTGAGGAGCCACTAGATGGTAAAGTCAAATTGTTTCTGGATTAGGTTCCCAGCTTAACAGACTGTACCAAAGTATGTATCTGTACATATGTGGATATTGTCTTTAGGGTGTTTTTCTTTTTTGTCGCTCTTTGTTTCAAAGCATGTTTAAAATTGTTATGGATTTTTTTAAATTGAAATGTGAATATTTGCTTGAAAAATTTGTCTTTGGTGTTTTAGTTAGTTACAGCACTTGCTTGTTTTGGATGGGATCAGTTATTTGTGCTACTAGAGATATAGAAAGGAACAGATGAATGTGTAAATTCTATTAAAATATAAGAGTAGCTGCATTCAAGACTATAAAGTTGAAAATATGCTCAATTAACACTTAATTAGTGAAGTGAATTGTGTGATGTAACATGTATGCTTTACTAATAATTACCCAACAATACATATTTCGTTTATAATTAATGGAATTTTTTTTTTTAATGCAAGTTTTCTATTTTAATTATGTAAACTAAAGTAAGTGACATATTAATCAGAGATAATTAGGAGGAAATACTTTTGTGTTAAGGAAAAAAACAAAACTGAATTGCAATAAAACATTTAGGGATAGAGTGGAGATCTTTTTATCTCTTTTACTTTACTAGAAGTAAGCGTTTTGTGCGTGTCGGGTAGCGTGCTTATTACATGTTAAAAGTAAAAAGTTTTCACATAAGCGCTAACCGGACGTGCGCAAAAACGTTGAATATCACAACCGCATTAACGTGTTCCCCCATAAACTTCAATGGAGCGTGAAAAGTGGAAATAAAATCAAACACCCAATCGGGTTTAACCAAAGTGCGTTAACGGAAAAGGAAACATGAATATTTCACATTCCAATTTTTTTCACATAGCAGAATATTCTTCTATTTATTCATAAATAAATATTTCTATATACGGTATATCTTATGGCTTTTTGGTAAAATATATTTCTATACCTATATGAATATAGGGATATCTATTCAAACACTTGGAACATATTCCCCTATATAAAGAACATTGGAATGTAAAATATTTATAGTAAATACACAGACACTTTATTGAATATGGATATTGCATTAATATGATTTGACATGTTTTCATCTACTTGACTGCAAAGGGCTTCAATGCACTTATACATATGTATATATACTGTATGTATACATGTGTATTTGTGTGTTTATATGTGTCTGTAAATATATATATTTACATAAAAATACATTTTTTTAAAAATAATTTGTATTAATTAGTGTGAATATGAGTTTACCTGTACTTTGTAATGTATTTTTAATTTGTTTTATGCAAATTTTTAGACTTGCGTAACAGTTGATCAGAGCTCTGAAGTTGAGCTATCCCGACATGCGTTAAATTCAATTGCGTTCAAAAGCTTTACTTTCAACTTGTAGTACTACCTCCGACACGAGCCGCAATAAACCCCTTTTTGCTTGCGCACAACAGTTAGCTCACCACTAATAAACTAGCTCTTAAAGGGACAGTCTACACCAGATTTTTTTATTGTTTAAAAAGATAGATAATCCCTTTATCTCCCATTCCCTAGTTTTGCATAACCCGCACAGTTATACAAATAGACTTTTTACCTCTGTGATTACCCTGTATCTAAGCCTATGCAAACTGCCCCCTTATTTCAGTTCTTTTGATAGACATCCATTTTAGCCAATCAGAGCTGGCTCACTGGAACCCCATGTGTGTGAGCACAGTGTTATCTATATGACACACATGAATGAACACCCTCAAGTGGTGAAAAACTGTCAAAATGCCTTGAGAGAAGAGGCAGCCTTCAACAGCTTAGAAATTAGCATATGAGCCTCCTAGGTTTAGCTTTCAACTAAGAATACTAAGAGAACAAAGCAAAATTGGTGATAAAAAGTAAATTGAAAAAATGTTTAAAATTACATTCTCTATCTGAATCATGAAAGTTTATTTTGGACTAGACTGTCCCTTTAATGATCTACATGGAAATGCTATGCAAGATTTAAGTGGTGCTGGAACTCTTAGTCAAGCAAATGAAGTTACAAAAAACTGATAATACAAGATATTTTAAAATAAATCAAACATAACTGTAGTGTATTATCATATCCTTGCCCCTAAAATGCAGTCTATTTTGTAGTAGCATACAACATAAGTGCTATGTAAATTGTCTATGTTCTCCTTGTTTTTGTTTCTCAACATTTTACTTACATGATTAATATGTAAAAAGAAATCTGAGAAAAGTCCACAAATTAGCTTTTTTAAAATTAAGTGTGATGTCTTGGTGTTCTTTGTTGAAGAGCATAACTAGGTAGGCTCACGAGTGTGCACTTTTTTGGAGTTCTATATCGCACTAATGTTTTTGACAATACACTTTTAAGCACTATTTGTCAACAGTGCTTGAAAAAAAATATAAACATTTTTTTCAAAACTGCTGCTATATTGTACCAGGCATGTGCATGTTAATAATGCTATCTAGGTGTGTTCGAAAAGGGATAACAATCATAGGGACTTGAATAATAAAGGTCAATTGGAATTGTCCATGTTGTCTTCCCTATCTGAACCATGAAAGGTTATGTTTGAGTTTAATTAACTTTTATCTTCTTGACAGATTTTTAACCAGATAATTTCAGTTTGTTAATCTCAGTGTTTTCTGACAGTACCAAACCTACAACACCTGATCAAGTGATTGGTTGCCAGAAAGAGTAATTCCATTGTAGAGCATTATAGGGAACTCTACATTTAATACAAACTCATTCATGAAAGTAAAATGTTGCAGATTTTTTTTTGTGACATTGCAATTTGAAAATCTGTGAGTCCATAAAGATTTGTACCCACCCATTGTCAAAGCCGTCACAGACACTTTCCTTTACAATAAAAGTAACTTTTCCTCTCATTGCATAGAAATAAGTTCCAGTGTGAAGGATGCCAGTATTGCAAAAAAAAACTGAAAAACAATAAAGAACAAGCAAGTTTAGTTCAAATGAAAAAAAAGCTTACTTTATAAAATAGTCTACTACAACATATGAAGAAAAGAACTTGAATATAACTAAAGAGTAATAAAATAAAAATGAGAAAACCTTGTCAGCTATAAAATAACAAGGCTTACAGAAAGATGATTAAATCTTCATGGTAATGAAAGTGTTTTAAAAAGGGATCCAATTTGGGATTGAGATTGCCAAAATGCATTTTACTGTACATTTCTGTGGGTGGCAATGCTTTTCTGACACTGGCAGAATTTTAAAAGCAGCAACACCACCGGCATAGAAGTTGTAATGTAAATGACCCCTTTAGACAGTAATATGTGGAATAACAATTTACGTGTCAATCGAAACTCAACCCCTTTTGTTAAAATACAAAAGTGAAACTAGGACATGAATAATAAGCCTATAGGAGCTGGGGGATTGTGGGTATATTGTACATGTGTATACACTTTATTATTTATTTGTGTGATATTGTAAAATGCTGTAATATGTGTTTTAAAGGGACACTGTACCCAAAAATTTTCTTTCGTGATTCAGATTGAGCATGAAATTTTAAGCAACTTTCTAATTATTATCAAATTTTCTTCATTCTCTTGGTATCTTTATTTGAAATGCAAGAATGTAAGTTTAGATGCCGGCCCCTTTTTGGTGAACAACCTGGGTTGTCCTTGCTGATTGGTGGATAAATTCATCCACCAATAAAAAAGTGCTGTCCAGAGTACTGAAACAAAAAAAAAAGCTCAGATGCCTTCTTTTTCAAATAATGATAGCAAGAGAAAGAAGGAAAATTGATAATAGGAGTAAATTAGAAAGTTGCTTAAAATTGCATGCTCTTTCTGAATTACAAAAGAAAAAAAATTGGGTTCAGTGTCCCTTTAAGTCTTGTCATGTTTTTGTTTTTTGGTGTGGTTTTTTTCTTCTTTTTAGGAAGAAGATTTCGTTTTCAGGATATTAATATTTTAAAAAAGACAGTAGCCACAGCTTTCTACTTTTACAAAAACTCATTTGTTTTAAATTTTCACTGTTTAAAAAATGTCTTTATATTGCCATTTTTTTTTTATATATTTTATTTTGTTTGCCAATATAAGTTCACACTGAACGTGTTTTACTTATAATAGTGGTGCTACACTATAACACACATGTTATTTTATATATTATCTAGAAAAGCCATTTAGCAACCAATTTCTTGTTTATTTTATCTCATACTTGCATTTGTGCTAGTCTACCAGTATCAAATAACTTTTTTTTTTGTTTCCTTTTTTTTTTCTATAGTGTAGTGGCCACCCTCACTCGCTAAGATCCTTTTTTTCTGTAGTGTAGGGTCTCTCCTCCCCCTCCAGCTAATTTTGTGCTATAGTGTGGGGTCCCATTCCTCCCTCTCCTCAGTCACACATATTTTCCTGTCCTCAATCCCCCCTACTCACTGTGCTAATCTACCTGCCTCCCTCCTTCCCTCTAATAGCTCCCTCTCCAAAGCAACAGACAGTGTCACTTTCTGTAATGATCAGCGATCTGCCTTCATATAGTAAGAGATGCCTTTTGCCCCTATCTGCAGTCTCCACTGTCTACGCTGACAACAGGGACTGCAGAATGTGCCTTTGTGTTGGAAGTAGGTTCTATGTCAGCACAGTATGCTGGGCAAGGTATTGTGTGACGTAGTACCTACATCCAAATGGCATTGACATTTATTGTTACAGTAGACTTTTTCAAAGACTTTTTCTTATTTAAAAAAATGAACAAAATATTTTTTTTTTATACAGGTAAGGCAAACTCCATTTTTTACAGTTAAAATGTAAAGTTTTGGCAATATTTTAGTGGCTATATTGTTTCAAGAGAGCAAATCTTGTAACTTAGCACTTTCATAATTTGCAGTTTGTGTAATATTAAAATGCTGTTAAAAAGACTGTAGAGGCTGGGGACACTTTATTCTATAAAAAACATATCCCTTTTGATTAAATATAAAAGTCTTGAAAAATTAGACAATGTTTTCTTTTCAACTAATAAATGAACAAAAAAAAAAAAACACCTATACAGTAAAAATAAAGAAATCCATTGACCAAACATGCCCTCTATAATCATCAAGCAATGTGCAATGGCACAATTAGTGACTAACACATATCATAATGGTTTTGGAACACAAGAGGTTAATATATATATATTGGATATAAAAAGTCTACACACCCCTGTTAAAATGTCATGTTTCTGTGATGTAAAAAAATGAGACAAAGATAAATAATTTTAAAACTTTTTCCACCTTTAATGCGACCTATAAACTGTACAACTCAATTGCAAAACAAACTAAGATCTTTTTGATAGAGGGAAGTAGAAATAAAAAACTAAAATAATATGGTTGCATAAGTGTGCACACTCTTAAACTAATACTTTGTTGAAGCACCCTTTGATTTTATTACAGCACTTGGTCTTTTTGGGTATGAGTTTTTCAGCATGGCACATCTTGACTTGGCAATATTTGCCCACTCTTCTTTGCAAAAACACTCCAAATTTGATTTTGAGGGCATCTCTTGTGCACAGCCCACTTAAGATAACCCCACAGATTTTTTACTGGATTTAGGTCTGGGCTCTGACTGGGCCATTCCAAAACTTTAATCTTCTTCTGGTGAAGCCATTCTTTTGTTGATTTCGATGTATGCTTTGGGGCGTTGTCATGGTGAAAGATGAAGTTCCTCTTCATGTTCAGCTTTCTAGCAGAAGCCTGAAGTGTTATATATATATATATATATATATATATATATATATACACTGTATATATAAATTCATATGTACACACATATATATATATACACATATATATATATATATATATATATACACAGTATATAAATGTATATATATATATATATATATATATATAAAAATATATATACACACATGTAAATGTATGTATCTCAATGATAAAGTCCTTTGCCTGCCTTTATTTTTCTAACACCTAAGACCTAATGTTTTATTAATTTCAGACAATGTTATTATGAGTGTAACTGTACTTTGTAATGTATTTCTGATGTGTTTTGTGAAACTTTTTTGTTTCACAAAGCAGTTAACTAGAGCTCTAAAGTTGAGCTCTTCCGACGAGCGATATCTTCAATTGCGCTAAAGCGATCACGTTTACTTTCAAATTGAAATACAAGCAAAAAACCTGACATGTGCGTTAAACCCCTTTTCGTTTGTGCGTAACTGTTAGTGCTCTGCTCGTAATCTAGCACAATATTGGTCAATTTGAAAACTATACTGGAAAAATTGGGATCAAGGCCAAAATTAGAAAAGGATTTTTGATAAATGACACAACCACATAAGAGAGGCTAGAGACAACAGATAGGAGGGAAGAATAAAATAATTTCAAATACAAAAAATAAGTAGAGACAATTATTTCCAGACTAAAAATCATCACTTAATCATAATATTATTACACACCCCTGGAGCCTGGCCTAAGGTCAACGACTATAGGTAAAATGATGCTTGACTTATATATTTTAATAATGCAGTGCCAAAAAGCATAATACTACATTCTCAAGTTATATAAAAAAATATATATATAGTTGATTGCATATTAACTCCTGGTGTGTGGGTGACTACACTTTGTGAATAAATGCAAAAAACTAAACAGTATTTACCGAAGTTGAGGACTATTTAACTACCAAGAGGGTATCACAGCGGACATTTAATTCTGTTCACTCACTGTATAGTGTATGCAACAGGAGCCCAAGAATATTTGTTAAATCATATATCAAATATATAATACAAACATTTCAGCTTATTTATGTGTAACTCAGAACTAATACTCTTACGTTAAAGGTACAGTAAAGTCAAAACTTTTTGTTTTTAATCAACTTTCCAATTTACTTCTATTATCTAATTTGTTTTATTTTCTTGGTATCATTTGTTGAGAAGAATATCTAGGTAGGCTCAGGATATAGCAGTACACTACTGGTAGCTAGCTGCTGATTGGTGGCTGCTCATATATGCCTTGACATTGACTCGCCAGATATTTTCAGCTAGCTCCCCAAAGTTCATTGATGCTCTTTTAAAAAAAATTAAAAAAAGATGCTGTGGCAAGTTTGATAAGACAAGATTGGAAAGTTGTTTTAAATATTATGCTAAATCATAAAAAAAAAGATTTTTGGTTTCATGTCTGTTTAAAATCTTTGTTTTAGTGCACATAATATTAAATGGCAAATAAACATACATATATAATGATTAACTTCTTTATTACCCTATTATCAATATAAATGTATAAATGTAAAAATTGGACTTTTCATATGCTGTATTTAAATATTTATTATTATTTATGTACCCCATAGACAAACTGATCTTCTCAACCTGACATAAATGGGTGCAAATCTGGTGCCCATTACTGCTGAATAAACATGAAAAAATTGCTATGGATAAAAACTGTGTAATTATGATTTTAATATGTTGATGCTATAATTTTCCACCTGTATTTAGAATCAATGTAAAATATCTACAAAGCAGCCATCTGGCTTGTTCATCACTTTCTAAACACTTTCTAAACAGGACAAAAAAAAGATAATAAACAGGATTTCAACTTTCAACAATCAAAGCAAATTTTTAAATCTAAAAACTGATTATTTTTTTAAGTTAATATTAAAAATAGCAGATGAGAAAGAACTTTCCATTTACAGCAAATTTAAAGGGACAGTCTACCCCACAATAGAGTAAATTTGATCCAAAAAACAACCATCCTAGGGCGCGATCCGATATACGGCGTAGTTTTGTGGCGCAAGCAAGGTAACCCGCACCGCCCGTAATTTCACCTCGCACATCGGGGTATTACATATACTGCGCCGTCAGATGCTAAAGTGTTGTAAGTAGGACAAACTGGCGTTGTTCCGAAAAGTGCGCAAATACACATTTTAGTCGTCGCAAGTACTGACGCCAGTATTTTGTCCATGTAAAGTCTCAATAAACTGTAGTTTTATGCAAATTAGGCTAACACTCATAAAAAGGACCCGCGACTTCATCTAAAAATGTGCCACGTAATTACGCTATTCAAAAGTCATATATAAACCCATGTGCAGCCGCCATTTTCTTCAGTGTGTTTGGATGGTTCGTTGAGCTATAGCACACTACAGTGGAGTTGAAAATTAGTTAGAGTAGAGAGAGAGGCGCAAACAGAGGAGTTAGGTCGCATTGTTGGTTGGGTAAGCTTGTACACTTACACATCTTTTTACATATTGCACACATTTTGCATACATATATATACAAAATACACAACACTTTTTTTCTTCTAACACCTCACACATTTTATTTCAATTTTACAGTGTGATAGGCTGAGTGTTTGGTTGTGATTGTTTGTGATTGCACATGGGGACAGAAGGGGGGAGGAGGGAGAGGATAGGGAGGAACCCACACCAGGGACATCGCAGGGAGGAAGCCAGGTGTCCACAGAGGATGAGAGGATGAGATGTCCTAATTTCTCATTGGACAATCACAGTGCCCTCTTTCCTGGCCAGGAGAAGGGCAAAGGTGTTGCCAGAAGGCGGAAAACAGCATGATTGGGGGTAGAGGATGCCGTCAACAGTGTGGCTCCGCAGAGGAGGACTGTTGAGGGCCTGAAAAAAAGGTGGAACAACTGTAAGAGGCGGGTGAAAGAGAAGATGGGGCAGGAAGCCATGCACCATAGGGGAACAGGCGGTGGTCCACCTCTGGACACAGAATACAACACCTGGCAGGAGATGATACGCAGGTCCCTGAGTATCACAGCAGTCCGTGGACTTCCAGGGGCTCATGACTCTGGGGCGGCAACCACAGCACCTCATGCTGGTGAGTAACATCCCACACACCATTATCATATGTATTTGAGATATAACATCCTTTAATGTCACACATTCATGTACACAATGAGGAGCATGGTATTTGGCCTACTAACAAAAACATCTACAATTATATTTCACATTAATGCTACTTAACACAATGCAATTCATGATATGAGGTGGAAAAGTGCAATACTAACATGTCTCAGAGTAACACAGGCCACAAGCCACATGTAGAGTTTTCAGTAAATGGACACTATAGCCATCACAATACTTTTAGCTCAGAAAGCAGGTTCTGTGCCTACATCAGGCTAAAGTAAATTGTGTGACCATAGTGTCACTTAAAGAACACATTTCCTCCATCACTGACATGTACACATAACTATTGTATGAAACACATACCTGTATACTGTGCAGATTAAAATCCCTCATATCACAAATCACATTGTGCACATGCATGTTATAGAGTTTGACATGAGAATGAGTATAGGCCCTAGCATGTATCAATGTACATTGTATGCCCACATGGACATATATATGACTGTACTAATCCCTATCATCATTTGACTCCTCCACAGAACCTCCTGTCACCAGGCTGCAAACAGGCATGCAGCCACCACCACCACCAGTCACAGGCATGCAGCCACCTCCACCACCAGTCTACAGGCAACCATGTGAACATTATGCTCCCAGACATGAGCAGGGTTGGATGGCTTCTGTTAAGGACCCGGAACTGATGCCACCACCATTGCCATATGAGCCCTGGCAAGATTCCTGGCCAGAGGAATACTCTTCTTTTGGCTTTGAGGGGGAGCCAAGTCAGCCACAAAGGGTCCATGTCTTTACCCCCCCCCCCCAACACAATATCTCGGTAGTCATGGCTATTACACACAGGGTATGTCCCAAGAAATGCAAACTGGACAGGCTGAGTGGTCACAATGGGAGTACAAATCCACCCTGAGAGCTCCACCATCCTCTTCCCTTGGGAGAGCTCCACCATCCTCTTCCCTTGGGAGAGCTCCACCATCCTCTTCCCTTGGGAGAGCTCCACCATCCTCTTCCCTTGGTAGAGCTCCACCATCGGCAGATGAGCATATATCTGAAGATGTCCCACAAGCACCAGCAGATGAAGATGTCCCACAAGCACCAGCAGATGAAGATGTTCCACAAGCACCAGCAGCTGAAGATGTTCCTCAAGCACATGCAGATGCAGCTGAAGTAGTTCCTCAAACACATGCAGATGCAGCTGAAGTTGTTACTCAAGCACATGCAGATGCAGCTGAAGCTGTTACTCAAGCACATGTAGATGCAGCTCAAGTAGTTCCTCAAGCACCAGCAGATGCAGCTGAACATGCACCTCATGCACCTAGAAGCCCTGCTGTTCAAGAGCCTGTGGATGCATTGTATTCTCCCTTGGGTGAGGAATACATTGCACTGCAGAGGAGGCTCATAACAAGCTGTGAGAGCAGACAAAGAGGCCAAGAGAGGTTTCACAGGAGCCAAGAGAGGTTTCAAAGGAGCCAAGAGGGGTTACACAGGTGCCAAGAGAGGTTACTCAAGCATAGCATAGAGCTGCAGAGGGACATGGCAGCATCATTAAATGGAATTGTTCAAAACCAGTCGCAGATGATGCGAGTTCTGTCTGATATGCAGATGCAGATGGACAATAGATGGCGGGAACAAAATCAACTCTTGGGTGTGTTGGTTGAGCACTTTACACACCAGCAGGACACTGCCTCCAGTCTATCATCTGTGGCCGGCACTCCAGTAGATACATCTGAATCTTCCCAAACTAGGAGAACAAGGAAATCCACTCCAGGCACCTCAGCCCCCTCATCCAAGAAGCCTAAAAAGAAATAAATATTCTAATAGTTCACCATAAATCTTGTCCTCTGTTATTTTCTATATAATTGTCATCCACATCCATGTGAGGGGTGTTTTAGTACACTAATATTGTTTAAACATATCATAAGGCCTGCGTGGAAATGGGCCCAAAAAGGTAATATTATTCTGTTTATAACATATTCATGTTCTATAAACCACATCACATAGTTGTGTATGAAGGGTACATATAGTAATATTCACTTATAAGATGTAAATCAAGGTTTCTCGCATCCAATAGAAATTGACACATGGGCAGGGATAGGCACGAGGCAAGGCTGTGGCAGACCTTTAGTGAAAGACACCTTGCCTATCCCTGCACATGGGTATATATATCTAAATAATAATGTATTTACAGAAGGTGTGAACATAAGGTATGAACATCCATTTTGATTCTTCTTAATGATAGTCAATAAATCATAGTGACATAAACATGAATTAAACTAATGACATATTTTCAGTAATTAGGGTGGTTAAGGGAAGGGGGTGGGATGTAGTAGTTTCACTTACATGCAGTGGAAATCCGCAGTATGTAATTCGATGACCATCTGCAGCAGGGGCAGCAGCAGGGGCAGCACCATGACCAGGGACCTCAGCAGCAACTATAGAATCAGCATGTATAGACGGAACAACAGGGGCTTGTAGGGCTTTCAGTACCCCTTGTGCCCCATGATGCACACCTTGTGCCCCATGATGCTGCCTCTCTATGGAAAGCAGGGGAATCATGGTGGCTAATGAGGATGTGCATTGGCGGTTTTTTTAGGCTTCCTGTTGAGAGGTTGTGCTGTTTGTGATTGGTTTGACACAATTGACACACTTGCAGGGGCAGGAATAGTAAATGATTGGAAGAGGTTTAACTGTTTGAGATCCAAGTTACTGATATGTATGTTGTTGAGCATGCATTTGTTAGGCCTTCAGAGAGTTATGTTGTTTTTTTAGTCAGTGCAAGGGTTGCTGCGCCTGCAATTTGTGGCGATATGAGAATGAAGTAGATTTTCTGAATTCTGCGCGTGTAAGTCCTTGCGCTGTATATTGGATAGCAAACTGTGCGTGTTTTGTATGTCAGTCTATGGGCCAAAAAACTACGGGCGAAGGCAGAAATATACGAGCGTAACTTCTATGTTACGCCGTATATGTGATACCAAACCCGCGCAAAATCTGGCGTCGCCGGCTTCTGCGGGAGACGTTGCATATCGGATGGGGCCCCAGAGGAGCCTTAGTACTACTGGTCTATGTGGATTATAGGGATGAATTACTTCAGCAGCTGGCTGATCAGACTGTTTATTGAAAATTATCCACGGACCCCACTAAGGAATTTAAATCTGTGATTGATTGCTATTTGAAACAAATGTTTAAGGCTGAAATCATTACTGATACACTATGCAAGTATATGATGGTTAAATTCCCAATTGTTCCAATAATATACACCTTACCAAAAATACATAAACATCCCACACATTCACCTGGTAGACCTAGTGTGTCAGCATGCAGTTCGACACTCCAACCGATTGCAACCTACTTGGATGCCTTGCTACAATCCATGGTAAAAAATATGGAATCATTCTTACTGGCTTCAACTGAGTTAATCAAATTGCTACAATCATGGAAGGGCTTGAGAGGTGATGAGTTACTTGTCACACTTGACATTACCAGTCTGTATACTGTCATTCCATATGATGAAGGAATTGCAGCTATAAGGGCAAGTTTGTTAATGTGTACCCATTTGTGGGTCCTTCAAGTAATACAATTCTACAATTATTGGAGTATTGTCTAAAATAAAATTACTTCAAGGTCGAGAATAGTTTCTACCTACAAATCTCTGGAACGGCGATGGGGTCAAATGTGGCCCCATCTTATGTCATCTTTTTATGGCACAGTTTAAAACCCATGGGACAATATTGTTTAAAGATTACAGAATATCATTGTGTCAGGATCTGGTACCGATGAGCAGATATGTGGATCTCAACTGCAGGAATTACTGCTGTAAATAGGTATTAAGAAAAAATTAAAAGTCAGTATGTTGAAACAAGATATTGGAGTATCCTGGAAGGGATCTTGGTTTTTGAAGTAATTGGTGTAGGATTGCACAAGCTTATGTATCCTGTGTCAGCAGGATAAATTTCTGGAGGTATGAATCCTAAATCAGCAAGTACAATAACAGGAGGTACTGTCTCTTGAAGGGATTATTTGCAGTAAGAGGTTGAGATGCCAGAACTGGATCATAACTAACTGATTAAGTAAGAGGAGTGAAGACAGGAAATGGTTACTGAGTAAACAGAGGGATTCTACCCCACACAGAGTTTAGGTGCTAAAGCATGCGGTGGCAATGAGCTGAGGTAAGTCAATATGGCTGGTAAGAGAGTGGAGTTGTTGCAAGCAGGGGTTTTTTTCCGAGATTAGAGAGGTGGAACAGAGTAACAGCTGATGGTTAGCGTTAACTGTGGTCAGAGAGCCGGTTCCAGATTAGGATGGGAGACAAACAAACAAGGTCTTTCTTTGGGTAGTTTGTGCTTGCTGGATTTTCTCCCTGAGGATTTTGAAGATGTTGATTAATGAATGGCTGGTATCATTAACCATTGGGGAATTAGAACCCACAGGGGCAGTTAGCTGAAAAGAAGGGTGAAAACCATAATTGGAGTAGAACGGTAACATCTTTGTGGATGAGTTGAAGGAGTTATTGTAGGAGTATTCTGCCATGGAAAGGTAAGCAGTCCAACCTTCTTGTTCATAAGAACAGTAACAGTATAAATACTGTTCCAACCACTGAATAAGTCTCTCGGTCTTACCACTTGTCTGGGGGGGGGGGGGGAGGTGTACTGTAACAATGTTCAATTTGTAGATGAAGGCAGAGTTCCTTCCAGAAACATGAGGTGAATTGTGTTTCACAATCAGTGGTAAGAGTTGATGGTATACCATGTAGTTCTACTACATTCTCTAGGAATAGTTGAGTGGTTTTGGCTGATGTGGGTAGTTTATGGTAGGGTATAAAATCTGCCATTTTGGTGAATAGGTCAATAACAACTAGCATAGTATTATTATTGAGGAAAATGGATACTCAGTTCACACTGTACACACAGTGATATTAAGAATCATAGAGGTGCCACCCAAGGCTGATTGATGATTCAAGTGGTCCCACCAAAGGGCTGATCTTCACAGTAAAAATAAACCTGTATAATATAGGAAGAGAAAAAAGAAGGTGCTCCAATGGCGTATTATCTCAAAGGTATGGTCACTTCAACCACATTAAATGGCCCCAATAGGAAATATACTCACAAGCTTCAAGCACTTATCCAAAAGTGCACAATAATGCAGTATGGGAAATTAGGAGCTTCCCAGCTGGCTCTCATACATATCAGAGATGTCCAGGACCCACAGTGCCAATTATCACCAAACAGGAATCCCAATAAAATACACTTCAGAGTTTAAAAGTTTTAAATTTGAAAATGTATTAAAATGTGCAATGTAGCACATTAAAAAGAAGCTGAACGCATTTTGCAAGGAACTCTTGCTTCCTCAAGCAGCATACATTGACATCACACATGCACAAATATATATACACAATATGGTTAAACATTAATTGGTTTCAAGATTTCACATAATTGGCATATATACAAGCTTCACCTGAAAACAATAATAGTCACAGTGTATCACTGACCAGCCATATTAAACATAACATATATTAAAATCTGTCAATAGAGATAAGATATATAGGCTTCATAGTATTTGTAAACATAAAGGGAAAAAAAATTATCTATAAAATTAGACCAATAGAGTATATTCCTCCATCCAATCTATATAACCGGTTAATGAGACTTAGACAAAGGGAAACTTTTTGAATCTGGAAGATCAGATCGTTAACACCAGAAGGTCTTAATAAAAATATTGATTTAGCAGCCTTTAATTAAACTTGGGGTATATTGGGACTATTTATCTGTTGCCATTACTATAGTTGTGATTTTATGTATTTTTAAAGTAATTCCTGATGTATTATGGTTATTATATTGTAATAAGTTTTCTTTGGGGCCCAAAGAGAATCAAATTATGATCAAATTAGACATGATGAGAATTTTGGAATTTCTGTTGCCTCTAGTTCTTATCAATCCAATATTCATAGGACACCTTTTTTAGGGCAGGGGAGGGTGAAAAAGTTGAGGGAATTAAACCAATCGTCTCAGTGGAAGGGAGATTTAAATCAAACTCCCCATTGGAAGGGATATTGGAGACAGAGTCCATCAAGGTTGGAAATGTTCCCAATGAGAAAGGAGCACCCGGGGACCCCCATAAAAAGATCATATGCAGGGGAAGGTCCAGGACCAGCAAAAAGAACAAATTGGAGCAATTAAATGAGAGTCTTTTTAATTTATCTGATCGTGATTTAACTTCAACTGAACTAAGAGTGTTGAATAAGGGTTTTAATTTTTCACCCTCTAATTTAAATAATATTTTTTATTTATTTGTTGATACAAATAAGTTTATTAGAAAATTATTCATGCAAAGATATTTTGCAGCTAAAAAATTGAAAGGTTCAATTTATGCTCCTAGTTTGACTGATAATATGCAAGAGAGAGGTGAATTGATTAATATCGGTTTTGTACCTAAACAATTAACTGAAGTTTTATTTGAGGACATAATTCATTCTAATTTTCTACCAAAATCCTCTTTTACTCACCAAATAGTCATCTAGATATTTTTATAAAGTTGGTCTTAGATGATTTAAAGTAATTAGACCCTTTCATGTTGGATAAAGGAAATTTGAATATTTATGAATGTAGGGCACTATCTAATCTGATGAGAGACACTAGTATAATTATCCTTGCAAACCGACAAAGGAGGAGGAGTGGTAGTTCAAAATAAAGTAGATTATATTATAGAAGCCAATCGGAAATTGGAAGATGTGAATTATTATAAAGTTTTGGATCAGAATCCCACCATAAAATTTTCTAAGGAATTAATTAGATTGGTTGATGGTGGGCTACTCCAGGGTATTTTAACTAAAAAGGAAAGGAATTTTCTTCTTCCTGAGAAACCTAGGGTAGCCTACTACTATTACCATCTTCCAAAAATACATAAGAGTCTGTTTAACCCTCCTGGGAGACCTATAATTTCAGGTGTTGATTGTCTTACGAGTAATCTCTCGATGTACATTGGTTTGTTACCTTAAGAGATATGTCCAAAATTTGGATTCCTATATTAGGGATACTACTGACTTGTTGGATAAGATTAGTAAAGTACCTGTTAGTAAGGTTGATCGATATTGGATTAGTTGTGATGTCACAGCATTATACTCTAATATCAAACATGAATTAGGTATACAGGCAGTACAACATTTATTGGATTTAGATTGTTTTCTCCCGGTTAGACAGCGTGATTTTTTGATTGATGCTATTAAGTTTATTCTTACCCATAATTATTTTGTTTAGTTGGGTAAGTATAATTTACAGATATGTGGAACAGCCATGCGGACACGCTTTGCCCCGAGTTTTGCTAACCTCTTTATGGGGTATTTCGAGCAGGATTTTATATTCCAATCCAAGTTCTGGGCAAGCGTTGTCTTCAATGGCCGTTTCAAAGACGGTTTGCTTTTTGTTTGGGAGGGTAGCAGAGAATTGGCTTTAAAATTTATAGACCATTTAAATTCTAATACATGGGGTATTTCCTTTTCTCATGTTATTCAATCTGAGTATATAGAAACTTTTGGATGTATCCCTTAAATGGGATTCCAATGGATAGTTGATATTTAAGAGTTTCTTCAAAAAAGTGGACTCCAATAGCTATATTAATTGTAAAAGTAATCATCATCCAAAATGGCTGGATAACATTCCGTCAAGATTTTTAGAGAAAAGATTTTTGGATAAAAAATATAACCCCACTTCTATTCAGGATAGTAGGGAGAGGGTACTAGCCCTTAATAGGGAATCCTTTTTTGAGAAGAAAAATACAACTAAGGATATTGATAGTAAATTCACCAGTTCTACTAGATTTATTACCAAATTTAATAGCAATTATAGGGGAATTGTAGACATATTGAATAAGCATTGGCCTGTGTTGTCTTTGGATCCTATATTAAATACCTCATTGGAGAAAGACCTATTTGTGTGTTTAAAAGGTGCACCCACTTTAAAGAATTTTTTGGCTCCTAGTAAGGTGGTTTCTACTAAAGTTAGCAGACTGAATAAAAGACAGGTTCATAGGTTTGTGGGTAATACGAAGGGTGTTTTTAAATGTGGTAAACACCTGTAGTTACCTGTGGTAAATACCTGTAGTTTCCTGGATAACAAATGTTTAGAGTTCAAGTCAAATATAACTGGTGAAAAATTCCCTAGAAAATCTAGAATGAGTTGTGACAGTTGCTATGTGGTTTATTTAGTAGACTGCATTGGTGGACTCCAGTATTGTGGTCGCACTAGCAGACCTCTTGGAAAATGTTGGGGTGAACATTTGAGGAATATTAAAAACAAATTCCTAAAACATAGTGTATCGCTTCATAGTATTTGTAAACATCAAGGGAAAAAAATTTACCTATAAAATTAGACTAATAGAGTATATTACTCCATCCAATCAATATAACCGGTTTATGAGACTTAGACAAAGGGAAACTTTTGGATCTGGAAGATCAGATCATTAACACCAGAAGGTCTTGATGAAAATATCGATTTAGCAGCTTTCAATTAAAATTGGGGTATATTGGTACTATTTATCTCTTGCCATTACTATAGTTGTGATTTTATGTATTTTTAAAGTAATTCCTGATGTATTATGGTTATTATATTGTAATAGGTTTTCTATTTTATATAGTGATACATTGTTTTATATATTTGTATTTGATATTGTATTTTGTTTTTATTTTTGCACATTGCGATTTTTCAGAAGATACTTTAATATGTTCACTATTTAGTAAAACCGTTACATTTTGAACATTATTAACACTCAGTTCGTATTTTCTTCTTTGTTTAGATACATTGTATTTGGTGTCCTTAGATAGGCTCCATTGTGTTTGTTCCGGTCGTCTAGGAGATATACACCGGTGACATATGGATATTGATGGGTTGTTCTTTGGGCTCTCGAAATATCGCGAGATGTGTGACGTCTTGGGTGATCCGACGATCGATACTACACACGCTGCAGCCTATACAGTTTACTTATCTCTATTGGCAGATTTAAATATAGGTTATATTTAATATGGCTGGTCAGTGATACACTGTGACTATTATTGTTTTCAGGTGAAGCTTGTATATATGCCAATTATGTGAAATCTTGTAACCAATTAATGTTTAACCATATTGTGTATATATATTTGTGCATGTGTGATGTCAATGTATGCTGCTTGAGGAAGCAAGCATTCCTTGCGAAATGCGTTCAGCTTGTTTTTAATGTGCTACATTGCACATTTTAATACATTTTCTAATTTAACACTTTTAAACTCTGAAGTGTATTTTATTGGGATTCCTGTTTGGTGATAATTGGCACTGTGGGTCCTGGACATCACTGATCTGTATGAGAGCCAGCTGGAAAGCTCCTAATTTCCCAGACCGCATTATTGTGCACTTTGTGATAAGTGCTTGAAGCTTGTGAGTATATTTCCTATTGGGGCCATTAAATTTGGTTGGAGGGACCATACCCTTGAGATAATACGCCAATGGAGCACCTTCTTTTTTCTCTTCCTATAGTATTCTTATTATCTGACCTGGACAGTTCAACGATGAAGTCCATACCTAGATGTTGCCAGGGTTTGTCTGGGATTGGAAGAGGCATCAATAGATCATAAGGTCATTTTTCAGATTTAGAGACAATGCAAACTGTACATGTTTGCACATAATCCTTTATGAAGTGTAGTAAAGAGGGCCACCAGAAGTCTCTTCTGATGACTTCAAAAGTTCTATGGATTCCTGGGTGTCCAGCAAGAGTTGAATCCTGATGAGTTTTTAGAATGTATTCCCTGAGAGCAGGGGGTATATGCAATCTCTTTTCGTGGTAGTAGAGACCATCAGAGTTTTTCTGAAGGAGATGGTAAGGTATGTCTGGATCTTTAGTCTAAGATTGTCATATAACATCTGTGAAAGTGGCAGTTAACCCAATGAAGTAGTGAGATGGGATGATAGCAGAAGGAAATTCGGAATGAGATGGTGTTTTGTCTTTACGGGATAAAGCATCAGCTTTTCCGTTTTTGTTACTGGGTCTGAAGATTATGTGGTAGTTAAACCTGGCAAAATATAGGCTGCATTAGACCTGTCTGGAGGAGAGAGTTTTTTTAGATTGTAGGTATTCCAGATTTTTATGGTCTGTGTATATAATAATGGGAAGTTGCGTACCTTCTAGGAGGTGATGCCAATGTTCAAGAGAGCATTTGATGGTGAGGAGTTATTTTTCTCCAATGGGATAGTTGATCTCTGCTGATGACATTACTCTGGAGAAGAATGCTACTGGAAAGATTGGTTCTGTGAGGGTAGTACGTTAAGATAGGATGCACTGATGGCGTAGTCTGAGGTGTCAACTTCCAGGAGGAATTGGAACTTAGGATCTGGGAAACAAAGAATGGGAGCAGTAAAAATCTTTGCTTTAGGTTGTTGAAAGCAGTTAATGCATCAGCATTCCAGGTGAAGTGGGTTGTGGTACTGGTGAGTCGGGACAAAGGTTTTACTAATGAAGAAAAGCCTTTGATGAATTTACGGTAGTAGTTTGCAAATCCAAGAAATCATTAAACATCTTTTATGTTGGTTGTCACAGGCCATTGTTTGATTCTGTCAACTTTGTTCTCTTTCATTTGAATACCTAAGGAAGTAATGTGGTAACCGAGAAAAGAAATCTGGTGGGCGTGGAATACACACTTCTCAGCTTTTGCGTAAAGATGGTGAGTTCTAAGTCTTGACAGTACCAATCTGACATGTTTTGTATGTTCGCGAAAGGTCTTTGAATATATAAGGATATCATCAAGGTATATTACCACTCATACATCCAGCAGTTCTTTGAACACATCATTAATTAAATATTGGAAAGTCGCGCGAGCGTTTTTCAGAGACTGAATTGCATGACCGTATACTCATAGAGATTATATTGTGTCCTAAAATCGGTCAGCCATTCGTCTCCTTCTCTGATGCGGACTAAGTTGTAAGCGACCCTGAGATCAAGCTTAGTGAATATGTTGGTGTCGTATAAGCATTCGATAAGTTCAGGAATTAATGGTAGCGGGTATATGTTATTTTTCTTATTTTTATATTCTTTTATTGAGGTTATGCAACAGAGATAACAAATAGTAGATGTCCTATATCGTCAGTAAAGCAAGATATCAATTAAAAATGGTACAGTGGTTTAAGCAATAGACAAAATGATTGCAAAGGAAAAAATAAATAAAACATGGACTACTGAAACCTCTATTTAACATTTTAAATGTTTCTTAGATGACTAGTTAGCTAGCCACTTATGGGCCCTTTGATGCAGGTAGAGCTAGAAAAACATGGTAGTCATATTTGTGACCCTAGCGGGTCTCTTGTATTTTTATCAGCAGATTAGCACCGCATGTAGTAATGAACAATAAATGAGATTAATATATAAGATATTTGGTCTCAGAGAAACTTATAGACATAAGTATAAGCATAAAGGTCTATAGAACTAGAAACAGATCATTAACTTATGAATGGATAAAAACTGTGTTTGCATGGTAAGTGGTCACTCTTGGACTAACTTTACAGTTAATAAAGGTACATTGACCCACAGCATTGTATATAATAAAAATTACATGCAATCTGGTTTTAGTAGGTATTAGTATAAGAGGAGCTACATATTTATATAAGATATGGAGGTCAAGTAAATCTGAAAAATATAATCAAGTAGAGGATGAGCAATACTAGATATAAATCATGTCAACAAACTTAAACATATAAAAGGATAATATACAATATAACAGGCTAACTCATGTCTCAATACTCATAGTATATGCAAATAGTAGTAATAGTGGTATTTTAATCTAAGACGTTCCACTATTGCAGCTTTTTTTCTTTTTAGGGGAGGTCGCAAAAACTCATAGTTAAAATGATTTGGGTAAACCTGTTTAACAGCTTTTAATGTATAAGATTGAGAGAAAATCTAAACCAATATTAGCTTTAGCCTTGGCTAGGTGTTTTAAATGATATATCAGGACATATGTTTAATAAAGTAGAGATCCATTTTCAGGGCTCTTATTATTCCCACTTATATGAATACACTGTGAGAGGCGTGTATATCTCTCATAGCTAAGATAAGAGGACTCTGAACAACTAAGTTAGGAAAATATATATTAGCAATCAGGGTTATATGACCTACTCCTCTTCACCCGCAATCAGTTTGGAATGCTTACTTTGGAGTTGGTTTTAGGTTTTGAATGACATAGCAAGATGCGAAATATATCAAACCCACACATGACTAAGTAAAATGGATACAGATGAACAATCAGGATTATATACACCATATCTTTCCCCTCCGCAACCAACCTGGCATTGTAATTACAGAATATAGAAAGTCTCAATACATGGTCTAGTCACTAAATCAATAGGGGATAAGCCCCGTTCTACCATCCCAGAGAGATATGTAGAACACCCATGTTGTCATGCACAACTCATCCCACAACAGCTCTGGTGTTCCAGGGTGGCCCTAATCGGGAGTCTAAAATATTCTGAACTAGGCTGTCACCAGATTTTGCTTGCCGGGGCAAAAATATATATATTAAGAGAGGTACTCCATCTTCTCCATTTATGAGCAGGAAACTACAGATCCTTTGTTGCATGTCAACCATAATCTCAGGCTCACAGAAGGCTCCTCTATATGATCCCAGTAACTGCAGTTCATTTTTAGACCAACTGGTAAATGGTGTCAGATCTTCACAACTGCCGGAGAGGCAGGCCACATCTTTCCCGGTGCCAGCAAAGAGCCCAATCAGTGTAGGCTTCACCTCCATATGCTGTGAGGTCTGCTGACAGCTCTCGCCTTCCCTGCATAGTTGAGCCATGTCGGTATCTTGTAGTTCCTCAGCCAGAATTTTTGCCTTTCTTTAAGGAAGCAAGACAGTAATTTTCCCGCTCAAGTTAGGTAAATATACAGATGGTGAGGAGTTGTTGTGGTCCCTCATTGATTTACAGATAGAGACTAGGTCTTCAAACTTGCTATCCATTTTAGTCTCCAAATCTTGAAGAAGAGAGTGCATGGTTGTGCATAGCTCCTCCATATCAACAGGTATTGATATGCTATAGTCTTTATTGTGACCAATGTACCCAGGTTACTGGGGAGGGGTGCAGAGCTTCTTGAAAAGATCTCTGCCAGAGGCCCCAGTGGTCAGGTTCAGGGCTTATTCAATAGCTTTATTTTGTTGTGGTAGTTTCCGCTTGTACTCCAAGTAGGATTTGCTTTTCCCAGTTATATTCCTAAAAAAATTAGGTGTAGATGATCGAAGGCAAGCAGTAGATTCAGCTAGATTAGGCAGGAGCATCTGAAAATCGGACTGAGTGCAATCAATGCCTGGACACGCCCCCGGGTATATGTTCTTTATTGTCCTCTTGTTTAGTTGTCTATAATCTATGATGGGTCTGAGTGAGGCGTCTTTGTTTTTGACGAAGAAAATTCCAGCTCCTGCTGGGGATGTGGAGGGTCCTATGCATCCTTTTTGCAGATTGTTGTCTATGTAGGACTTCAGATGAGAGAGTTTTGGTTAAGATAACGGATAGATATGTCCATAGGGTATGGTTGAACCGGGTTGTAGTTCAATAGGACAATCGTAGATGCGGCGAGGAGGTAGGATTTCGGCCTCTTTTTTACTGAAGACGTCCTTGAAATCAGAATAAACTTCAGGTAAATGGGCAACAGAGATATGAAGGAGGTTGTCATGTGGGAAACAAGTGTTTTGGCAATATTGCAATCTGAAGGTGATCTGAAGATATTTCCAATTGATGTCTGGTTGGTGTATTTGCAACCATTTGAGACCTAATACAATGGGCAAAAGAGAAGGTAAAACATCAAAACAAAGATACTCAGTATGACCAGATGTGGTTTTAATCATGATGGGAATGGTCTGATGTGTGATGGGACTAGTACTGATCTGTGAACCATCAATAACTCGAATGGAGACAGGGTTAATTTTCAACACCTGTGGAATTTTATTTTTTAAAACCAGTGACTTATCAATAAAGTTCCCATAAGCTCCAGGATCAACTATGGCTTCAGTGTTCAAATGGATTTGATCCCAATGTAAGGATAGAGATAGGAGACAGTAAGATGTAGGCCTGGTATTTGTTGTTAGAGAAGAATAAAGAAGTTGGGACTTACTCTTCTTTGACTTATGGAGCAAGGGACAATCCCTCACAGTATGTGCAGGTGAAGCACAATACATGCACAACTCCTATGTCCATTGATTCTGGTGAAGATCTGGTGAAGATCTCACTGGGGATGCTGTTTGGGTGTTATAAACTTTATATGTAGTAGTATGTAGTATGTAGTAGTATGCCATTCAGACTTCCTCTCCCAAAGCAGTCAATTTGTATGGAGAGCTTCATGAGAGCTTCTAGGATACTTGGCAGTTATGTTCTAGCGAGTTCATCCTTTACTTGATCAGTGAGGAATAATCTGATTTGATTTCTGTGTGCTACCTTGTTCCACTGAGAGTCTGTTGCGTATTGCTTGAAATCAATTATATACTCTTCAACCAGGTGACTGCCCTGTTTAAGAGTTTGCATGTTAGCTTCTGCTGTGAGTTCTAGGTTAGAATCTTCATAGAGCTCAGCCATGGTCTTGAAAAAATCATCTAAAGATCCTAATATTGGATCATATGATTCAAAGAACGAGTTTGCCCAGACTCTAGGCTTGCCTCTCAAGTAGAAGATGGCAGTCAATACCTTAACCCTTTCAGTACAGTAAGTTCTGGGCTTAAGTGTGAAGAGTAGAGAGCAGGTGTTTTTGAACTGCCTGAAAAGTTTCCTATCCCCTACAAACTTCTCAGGTGCAGAGACTTGGGGTTCAGGGAGAGGCTCAGGAGTGGAGGTTTTTGTAACAAGTGATTCTCTGATAACACCTCTAAGTGCCTCATTTTCAATTTGCAAATCCCTGAGGCCTTGAGCAAGCAAATCTACCCTTGGGATAAGTTAGTCACATGCTGGGGTAATTCTGCTGGATCCATAATTATGGCTTAGTAATATGTCAGGATCTGGTACTGATAAGCAGATATGTGGATCTCAACTGCGGGAATTACTGCTGTAAATAGGTATTAAGCAAAAATGGAAAGTCAGTATGTTGAAACTTAAGATACTGGAGTATCCTGGAAGGGATCTTGGTATTAGAAGTAATTGATGTAGGATTGCACATGCTTATGTATCCTGTGTCAGCAGGATACATTTCTGGAGATATGAATCCTAAATCAGCAAGAACAATATCAGGAGGTACTGTCTCTTGAAGGAAATATTTGCAGTAAGAGGTTGAGATGCCAGAACTGGATCCAAACTAATTGATTGAGTAAGAGGAGTGCAGACAGGAAATGGTTACTGAGTAAACAGAGGGATTCTACCCCACACAGAGTTTAGGTGCTGTCACTTTGTGGGCAGAGGCACACCAGAGGAGGAACAGTTTGTGTCACTAACTTCACAGCTAGGGGTATTCGGGTGCCAGAGTGAGCTGTGGGAATGCAACAAAGAGGCTGTAGTTGTTTCTGCAGTCTGAGAATTACCCACTGCGGTTTTGTGACATTAGAGAGGGGGCAGAGCCAATCCCAGTGATCGATGACAGTCCGGTCGGACAGTAATCCCCAGCAAGTGGTGGCAATGAGCTGAGGTAAGTCACTATGGCTGGTAAGAGAGTGGAGTTGTTGCAAGCAGGGGTTTGTTCAGAGATGAGAGAGGTGAAACAGAGTAACAGCTGATGGCTAGCGGTAACTGCAGTCAGAGAGCCGGTTCCAGATTAGGATGGGAGACAAACAAACAAGGTATTTCTTTGTCAGTAAAAGAGGAATCAAATCTGGAAAAGCAGGAACAACTTGATACATTTGAAGTAGGCAAGTAGAGAAGTTAAACTGAAGAAGGTTTTCCCTGGATTAGGTATCTAGGTAATTGCTGACTTGGAACACAGAGATGCAGTCAGGATCAACCTGTATGCTGTGTTGCAAACATTACTAAGCACCTGGATAGGACTGTGTTAGTCTTAAGTAGTAATGTTCCCTAAAGACACAGCAACAAAGAAGGTGTTGCAAAGGTGATTCCTGACACATTGTTTCAAAGATATATCGATGAGCTGTTTATGGTCTGATTTGGAACAGTGGCTTGGAGAACTTAATGCAGTAAGCGAGCACCTCCAGTTCAAACTGATTTTATCATCAACAACAGATTTATTTTTTAAATCTCTTAACACAGCAACAAGTTCAGGATAAGAAATCTAAAGGAACGGAAATAGAGAGATTGGTTCTATTAACTACCTTTACACCTAAGAGGATCGGTTTTTCACATTTAATAAGGGACCACTGCAGATCATTACCTCTGTTGTTACACCACCGTTTGATAACATGGATGCATCTCTAGTGGGATTCAAGAAAGGAAGCTCTCTAAAGGATATGTTTATGCAACCAGATTGCAAAAAGAGCCATACTCCTAAGACATGGTTAAGCACCACAAAATTGGTGTGCATCCGGTGCAGTGGATGCACTACCTGTGGAGGGTTAACCCAGAGAAAACTTTTTGTACACCCTTGGAAAAACAAAAAGTATGAGATTAGGTTCAGAGTCACCAGTACCACCAGATATATAATGTATATGTTACACTGTCCATGTGGCAAATTTTTTGTGGGTAAGACCCAAGATGGTTTATGCACTAGGATGGTGAACCACAGGTCCACTTTTCGAACTGCCAGATTTTTTGTGCAACACCATTATAGTGTGGCAGATTTGAGGTATATTATTATAGACCATGTCCCCCACTTTATAGGAAGGGTGATAGGGGTAGAATACTACTACAGAAAGAGTCCAAATTGATTTATTTGTTAGACACATTAAGCCCTAAAGTTTTAAATATGCAATTGGGATTGAATTGTTTCCTCTGATATATGATAGGCCGATGGAGTAATATAAATAAACAAAATAAATTATTGTCTTGAGGAAGTACAAAGATAGGATCGAGTAGAGTTTAAAGCCTAATATTGTATGGAAAAGGGTGCTTGACATCTGGTACTTAGTGTAATTAATTGGTACATAGGACAGTAAGGTAGCAATTAGGACAATGGGTAAATGCATTAATTCATCTTTGTGAGTGTTCCTACGGTAATTAGTTGCTAGGTTGTTCATAACCATGCTGATATGTCTGTAAGAGTTTTTCAGATAACATACTGAATAGTAGATAGGTGAGATTGCTGCTAGAATGTTCGCTTTTCAGTAAACCTCTGTGAGATTATTGGTTAAGATTGCCGAGCTTATTTAAGTTGGAGTTTTGATTTTTCTAGGTTTTGGGCACTCCGGGTTTCATAGTTTCTTCTGCGCATGTGCAGTTGCACATTAAGGATGCTGCAGGTCTTGGAAGGTACTTGGTGGTTGGGAGTCTATATATGTAAGTCACTTGTATGTTGTTTGTGAGTCTGAGGACAGGGGCAACCCTGAAAATGTTTACTTAATAAACAGTTTGCCTTCCTTACAAGCCAAGGTCTGTGTGTGTGTATATATATATATATATATATATATATATACACTCAACTCACAATGTGAATCCGCCCTCAATGAGCCAACCACCTAAAGGTTCTGTGTAGTAAACAATCTTCAATATAACAGGAAACCAGCCAGGATTTTTTCAAATACAGGGGTCAATATTTATTGATGTTTCGGGGAGTAAACCTCCCCTTCCTCAGAACATAAAGTGTACAAGCACACTGCACCTTAAATAAGCAAACAAATACAAAAACACCTCCCACTTCCTGTTCAGAAAGAGCGCCAAAAACACACTACTTTCAGTTTAACATGCATGACCCGGAAGTGCCTAATCAAATTATTCCAGTGTACATATCATAATAACAATAGTGCCATGAAAATAGTAAAAATAAATGCACACACACTATGTATACATTCTGTGTCTCTTCATTATATCCTTAACATATTATAACATTCTGATCACATATAAACCTCGTAAACCGTAGTGTACATCATATGTCATGTGGTACTTTGCCCATCGTACCGCATAGCTTATAAATACGTCCGAGCTGCAGTTCCTGAGCACCTGGCATCTGTCTGCATATGGAACTGGAGCACGATTGGCACAGGGGTGGAAGGGAGAGGCCCTACACTACAGAATTTTTTTAAGAGAAAGGTAGTGATGTGAATTTATACTACAGAAGAATAGGGGAATTGGAAGGGGGGCACAATAATTAATGATCTAGGGAGGGGGAGGTAGCGGGCACCACTACACTACATAAAAAATAATTATTATAGAATAAATAAATATATTATAGAAAAACCACACTGGAAGACATCTGCCAGTACCTAAGATGGCCACAAGTAATAAGAGGAGGAGCATTAAAGTGCTGTTTGGGGGGGGGATCAGAAAGGTGGGAGGGTTGAAGAGTGATCACTACACTGAGGAAAATAATAAGAAAAAATGTAAATAAAAAAAGCTCTAAACTGCATTCTTGCAGACCTTCTGGTGATCAGTAGGGGCAGGGGAGGGGGAGTGAGGGAGGGAGGGAGGGAAGAGAGCTGTTTAGGAGGGGTCAGGTAGGTATCAGGGAGTGTGAGGGTAATCTCTTCTCTGCATCAAATATTAATCTTACAAACTAATTGATTAATGCCAGGAATATCACATAGGGAGCGCAACTGCAATTAGCGGCATTCTAATTGCAAAAAAGCAATGGCAAAGTCATGCATGTCTGCTATTTCTGAACAAAGGGGATCCCAGAGAAGATTTATAACCATTTATTTAATGACTGCAGTAGTTGTATGTAAATACTTTCAGTGAGAAACCTAAACTTTGTGAAATACGTAACTTTTTTTTTTATGTTCTTGTTTGGTGGTCAAATAGTGGCATCAAATATAGTAAAATGGGCTTAGATCATTCATTGGGTTGTCTACTTTAAAAAAAAAATACTGGTTAAAGAAATTAACAAAAAAAGTTATTAATATAGAAGTACAAGAAGTGATTTTTTTTAAATTATTTTTATTGCAGTTACAAAAAGTCAAATACATAACATTGAAATGTAATATCAGTTTCTTACAAAGAGTTACAATAAATCTATATATTCTGACATTAGTGTCATTACTTTAGTAAATGTCCTGTACTGTTAGGAGAGAGTTCTGTAGATAGCAAATTACACTTCAGTGACTCAAACTGTATTTGGAGAGTGTCAAGTTTGACCACATTCAATCAACAGTAGTTTCCAATAACAGAACAATTAAACTACGAATATAACGTAAACAAAACAGAGTATCATTTGTTAAAGAAGCAGAAATGCACTACTGGTTTCTAACTGAACACATGGGTGAGCCAATGAAAATTGGTATATATATTCAGCCACCAATCAGCATCTAGAACATAGGTTCTTTGCTGTTCCTGAGCTTGCCTAGATAAACCTTTCAGCAAAGGATAGCAAGAAAAAGGAAGCACATTAAATAATAGAAGTAAATTGGAAAGTTGTTTAAAATTGTATTCTCTATCTAAATCATGAAAGAAATATTTTGTGTTTCATCTACCTTTTAAGCTCTAATAAACAGACACAATTGGGGAGTAGATTGTAGGTCAATGAATAGGACTTTGTTGATCATTTTAAGTATCTCGCACCAATATTTTTTAATTTCGTGTCATGTCCACCAAGTGTCCACCATATCACTTTTCTCCGTGCCACATCTCCAACATTTATCCGATGCACTCGAAAATATATATTTTACATTTTGAGGGGTGAGATACCATCTATGTAGAATTTTTGTATTAATTTTTAGGGCTTGAACTGAGTGTGCTGAGTGCATAGTGTTGCGAAAAATCTGCTTCCAGGTAACATCAGGGAATTTCGAACCCAGTTCTCATGATAACATAAACTTATGTGGATTTGGAGAAGAGACTACGAGTAGGAGTTTATAACAAGTGGAGATGGTTTTAGTATGTAATATAGGATTGAAACACATTTTTAAAAAAATTGTGAGTGGTCTAGTAAAGTCCTCTCTTTGTTTATGTGAGGCTAAATAATTATTGGTTTGGTGGTATCTGAACCATGAAGAAAAAAAAACCATTACCCAAGTCCCTTAGTTCATGTATGGGTTTTAATATTTTGTTGTTTAGTATCGTAACTATTGGGATTGTGTCAGTCTGAGTGGGATTGAAGAAGTGATTTTTGTTTTAATGGCAGACATAAAGATAGAAAATTATACTTTATGTGTTAATTTTGTAATTTTGAAGGCTAGAAGTTTGATACATAAGAACTGGAAAGTTAAACATGTTTTTAAGCTCCAAGAAGTAATAGCATTGATTCATTATCAAATGATTTTAGAACGGTTTGGGACAAAATTTCAGAGAGGAAAATCAAAGAAAAAAAAAAGTCGACAAAAAATAGGTTTCATAAATCAATGTATTGGATCAAAATGTTCAACATCACATTTTACATCCATTTGGGAGATACTTTATTTATTACTGAGGTATATGGATGGGTGAGGAGTAGAAGCAGATAATGTTTTGCTCCCCAAGATTAAGCTATAAAAGTGATTGGTTTCAGCATATAGAACTAATGATAATTCATTTACCAAAAGGAATAATGCATTAAGGATAATGTTGAAGCATTAATGTTCTGCTGAAATTATTATTTATGTTCACTGTCAAAAGAATATATGCAAAGATGTACCCATTTGTTTTTTGTCTTTTCTTAGTTTTCCCTTTGTAATGTGTTATCCAAGTGTTGATGTTTGAGCTGTGGATTTAATGTATATGAAGTAAAATATAATTAAAAAAAAAAAAAAACAATTGCAAGCAAAGCTCTTCTTACAAGGTATCATATCCCACTCCCAACTGCAATGAACTAATATCAATCTCCTCCCACAACCCACCATAATGCCCACCTTAAACCCTAGGAAGTCTTCTACTTGATTGCCAATACAAAGCTCTTTTTAAAGTATTATTATTTTATTAAAATGCATTATCTACTATTGCCCCTGCTGCCTGCCACCTTGGGGACCCCTTTTTTCTCTCCTGAAGCTAGAGCTGGCACAGCCAATATAAAAGCATGGCTCATGGCCCATTAGTTATTGTTCAGTTGTGCCCCTTATAGATATTCCTGAGGGAGGATGGATGCCCGCATTTAGAAGAAATTTTAGAACATGTTGGACCACTTTCTATTACCCTATTGGTGGTGCAAAAGTTGGTGCACCATATGTAATCTAACCCTAAGTATTTTCTGAGTCAAGGGAAATTAGTACCAAGAATCAGTCAACCTACTAAATAGGGGAAATTTATCAAGCTACATTTGCAACTTTTAAAGGCTTTGAGTGAGCCTTCAACCACAGATTTATTTTCTCTGCCATCTCAGAGGTGGCAAGGTAAATCACCATGACACTCGCTTGTTTGAGGTGATTGACATGCTCTGCTGGTAGGCATTGCACAAGAGCAATATCTGACATGAGTTTTTCAGTGCACTCCCCCTAGCAGTCTATTATGTTAGGGATTTTTAGAAGAAATAAAAGTTACAGGCATTACTGCATACTGGAAGTACGCAATGAGAATGTAACCATAAAAATTGTGACACTCAAAATGCAGGCTTGGGCTAGAGTTAAGGGTTAACCTGAAACTGGAAATAGAGTTTAAGTTAAGGCTAAGCTTAGCTATATTATTAGGGTGAAATTTTAAGGGTGTCATATGAAATTTTGCTTTTCAAAAAATGCCAATGTAACTTGTGCCATTTTAAACAACATTTTTTAAACTAGATATAAAAAGCAAAACTATAATGGATGGGGCATTCTGTTATTTGTTTTTATACATAATGTAAAACAGGCATTCCTTCCCCTCACTAGTGTTTGCAGTGCTGCTAAGTGTGTTAAAAAATGTACACATATGTTCAACCACATTCATCATGTATTTGTTTTGCTTTAAGATTTGGAATGCAGAATCTTCTATACATATTTTTTTAATGTACTGTATATTACATCATTGACCTTCTTCTGTGTCTACAAGGACATTACAGTATGTATGTGTTTTGCTAATTATTCTCTTCACTGCCAGAGCAGAAAATAACCCTCTGGCAATGAATGACTTAAATTTTTTAAAGTGTTTAGACAGTTTTGCAGTTTTTTTTATATAGTCTTGATGTGAATTGACCTTAAGTTGCATTTCATAATGTTCTTATGAGATATTTAATCATTATGTCTAATGATGCAGAAATAAATTAATCTTAAAGAGACAAGGAAAAGCTGTTTTATAAAGAATATCTGCCATAGAGATACTTACTAAACATAAGGAGGAAACATAGTTTAAAAAAATATTGAATTTGAGAATACATTATTTATGCGATAATGATTTCTGGCTAGTTTTCCTTGGCATTCCTGTTTGCTGAACATACAATATGACGTGTTTAAAATTATACTTATTTGGTTTAAGAACAGTATTAATAATTAAATGAAACCTAAATGATTTGAAAATAAAATTACTATTATTATATTAAGAGATGCACAGTTGAAGCCTAAACCATGTATTAAATCACCCAAAAATGAATAATCATGCAAGGTCAATAAACCATTCCCATTTGACTCTAAGAATAATTCAGTTTATTTCTGGTTGAGTCATCTTCAAAATAAAATTAATAAGAGCCAGACTTCCTTTATCAATTGCTTGCAATGCTCTGCTATAATAAGCAATAACATATCTGACTTGCAAGAAATGTTTACAGAAAAGTGCTGTATGAACTTTAAAATTATATACTCTTCATCTTAGCTGGTTCACAGAGGACATTTCTTAATAAATCTAATTTGCAAACAAATATAATTATATAGAACAGTCTAGAAATATTTTTCCCAAAACTAGTTACATTATGTATTAGTGCTAATCTATTTTCATTATTTTTTTTTATTATTTTACATTTATTTGAGTAATTTTGTCTATAGATAAGAACTTTGGTTGACTCCACTGTAGTCTGCAGACATTTTTCGGGGGGGGGGGGGGGGGCAAAAAAGTGATATATGCCCAGTCAATAAACTTACATACAGCATGATGGAGGGGGTGTGACCTCATGCAAAATGTTCTGCTCTCCAAAAAGCTTACTACCGACCACAGTACAATGCATGCTGGGAATTAGAGTCTAGTGTGGTGGCACAACGCTGAGAGGGAAGAAATGAACTAAAAATTCCAGAATGTTATGTAACTCCAAGAATACTGTGCTTCTTCCTCTAAAATAGGGATACACTCAGGGGAATTAAAACAAGAACACGGACATTCAATTGTGTTTTTCTTTCTGCAGTTTGTCCTCCAGGTAGTGAAGAAAATCAAGGGGGGTATGTTCCCCATTGTTTTCCCCTGTGGACGCCTATGAGTGTATCCTAATTCTTTGTTTCTTTTTGTAGTTGTTTATGTCTGTTTAAGCTTTTAAACAATTATCTAAATTTATTTTCTTTTGGTATAATGTAAAACCGTCTCCATGGCTCAAAAGGCCTACTTGAAAGGGGCACCAAACCCAATGTTTTTCATTTATGATTCGAGTTGAACATACAATATTGAACAACATTCAAATTTATTTGTATGATCAAATTTGCTTAATTTTCTTAGGAGCTAGCTGAACACATAGTGTGAGCCAATGATAAGACATATGTGTATCCACCAATCAGCAGTTAGCTCCCAGTAGTGCATTGCTGCTCCTGTGCCTACCTACAAAAGATCCCAAAGAGCATACAATTTTAAACATTTTTTTAATTTACATCTATCTGAATCAAGACTTTACTGCCACTTTAAGTATAGGGTAAATGCATAAAAATAAATTGTATCCAATGGCTACAGTGCACTTTTTATGCATTCACAAACAAAAAATAATTTGTTCTCTAGCAGAATCTTCTTCCTCAATGTAGGTGCTACAATGTCATCACATACTTATTGAAAACCATATACACCGGAGCTTCCCCCAAAATATATTTGTACTTTCTGAACAGGAGTTACAAAATGTTATTGCTCTATTTAATTAGTATCTGTTCCACTTTTTGCTGTCTTTCAATTAAAGAATAATTCAAGGGCACTCTGGATCCAAAGTTGAATATTGTTTTAAACACCTGGCAAAAGATTTGCAGACACTGATATTTTGACTGATAACATAAATAACACGGGAACTGTCTTTTTCCAAGCTGTGCAAATCTCTAGTCACCTTGGATACAGGCAGAAGTCATATCAATAATACAATCACTATATACATCAGAGTGATGTTGAACCCATGGCACTGTAGAAAAAGGAAATAAATAAAGATAAGGTTTCTTTTCATCTGGTGAGTTGCATTGCTTAATCTTTAGTAGAGTACAACATATGTCAATGTTCTATATAAAGCTTGAAGTATTTAGGTCACAAGGAGGTGACATTGATTTATCTGTCTGGATACATTTTGGACATCCTAAGTTTAATGTTGAAAACTCTAACATTTTAAGTAAAACTGGCTACAACGGTTATAAGATCATGGTTGCTAATTATTTTTTATTTATTCATAATTTGCAATTATTTAAAATGCATAAACAAATAAAAGACATGAAAATGAGAAAGCTACATTATTCACAACATCTTCAGATAAGAGCCAGTCTGTTACATAGCGAAAATAATAAACACAAGTTGAAAATAAACCTCACGTTTTCCATTTTTTTGTTACCTTTAAACATGAACATTTTCAATTCTTGTTTCGAATTAAAACAATCTTTAGACATATATAACGTATTTTGCAACATAAATAAAATTAAAGAATTCTTCATTAATACCCATAATAATGTGAGAAAGAAACAATAAACAGTGAATCCTATTACAAAAGCTGTCAGAGTATATGAGTATATATAAGATCCATTCAAGCTTGAGAATGAGATTATGGAGTACACTATACATATGATAACTCTTAAGTAGAATACTGTAGTAAATAGTTTACTTAGAAATATATATAGTTGAGAAAACACTTGTATATATCAATGAATCCTTCCAAAATAGTAATATATGCTGCAGCCAATCAAAGGATAAGCAATTGTACAGAAACATACAAAATGCTTACATTTCAATATAAGTGGTTAAAAAAAAAATTGGGGAGAATACGGGGGGTAGTGCGAATAGCCTTAACATTGAATCTAAAGAATACTTTCAACCATTGGACTTTAGAAGTCCTAGACACAGGAGAAGAATAGGAAAGGTAGGAGGGGGGGAGGAAAAAAAAAAGAAAAATTAAACCATGGCGTGCAACAGTGAGAAAGGCCTTAGATGGCCCACCGGGCCTGATTCCATGACCACAGGGGACCCACTAGCCACCACCAGCCCCTCCTCCTTGATACTGTCTCCAAGCTTTCCAGCACATACAATGAATACTAATATTATTATTTGCAGCAAACACTGCACTTTCCATTGATTCAATATAAGCCATTGATGACAGGACCTGACTCCACCTTGGGCCCTTACGTTGAAGCCATTCCCTGGCTATGTTTAGCTTGACTGCCATGAGGACATATACACATAGATACACTAAATGTCTAGGCATCTTGTTTGGTATAAAGTGAAACAATACTGCTACCGGACGATTCACGTCTTCCATCCCAATTTGGTGCAGCAGTAAAAAGCTCTAGTCCAAATTCTTTGAATTTTGGGGCACTCCCACCACATATGTAGGGGAGTTCCCACTCTGCCACATCCCCTCCAACACAGGGGAGAGTTCAAGTTAGAAATTTGAAATAAGCGTAGGGGGGTGTAGTGCCACTGTGTCAGGACCTTGAAAAAAAGTTCAAAATACGTAGTACCGTGTATTGCACCTTTAGTTAGTAGAGTCGCAGACCTCCAGGTGTCCTCCGAATCCTCAAAGTGCAAGGCCCTTTCCCATTGTTTGATTTAGAAAGATTTATTATACAAGGGTGCTTGGAGTATGTCAGCATAGGCATGCAAAAACATCTTTGACGTAAGTACCCCAGATTCCCAGCACTTTTCCCACATGGTTTGTGGTCTCAAAGGGCCAGACGGGAAGCCCCAGGATTGTAAAAAAAAATGAATTCCGAAAAATTAAAATTTCATTAAGGCTGAAGGGGAAAACTGGGCCTGAAATTGAGTAACAGTTAACAATCCTATATCCGTGGAAAGGTCTTTTATGGTCTTGATGCCCATAAGCTCCCAAAGGATGTGAATCTGCCAGAGCATGAAGTAGGCTAGATACAGGGTGGATTAGGATGTGGAGCTATTCTAGGCTTTATCCCAAAATTTTAATTTATAGGCTATAATGTAGTTTTTACATATTTCTAGTTTTCTGATGTGCCTCGGGATCCATATCAAATCTCAAAGACGAAGTCCCTGTGGAAGAGATGAATGCTCGATCTCCGCCCATTTACTGTCACGCGAAATCTTACCCCATGCTGACACGTGGGCCAGACGAGAGGCTTCGTGATAAGCGGCTATGTTAGGACCTGCCACTCCTCCAGCCTGCACTGTACATGACATAATTCTCATCTCTACTCTAGGGCATTTATGTTTCCAAATGAATCCATTGCAAATTTTCTGGAATTGTGTAATAATACTCCGCCAGTGGCTCCATCATAAGGGCGAAGAGCAAATGGGACACCCCTGCCAAGTACCATTTGTAATTTTAAATTTGGGAGACAGAAAACCAATGACTCTCACTCTAGTGGAGGGATTAGAATACAAGGCCATTATTTTGATACAGATAGAGGGTGTGAACCCAAAGTGCGTCAAGACCTCTTTCTCATTTAGCCAGTCGACTCAGTCAAACGCTTTTTCAGCATCTAACGACACAGCCGCACAAGGCTGACCAAGCTGACCCGCTTCATGGAACACATTTAACAGTCTCCTTGTATTATCAGGACCCTGCAGTCCCATTGTGAATCCTACCTGATCTGAATTCACCAGATGTGGGATCATTTTGTTTAGACGCTCAGCTAGAATTTTTGCATAGAGTTTAGCGTCTAGATTTAAAAGGGAAATAGGCCTAAAGTTAGGGCAGACCTCAGGTGGTTTCCCAGGCTTAGGCAGAGTTAATATAGAAGCCTGTAAAAATTCCTCTGGGAAGGACCCTAAGTTTTCGGCTAAGTTAAAGACATGAGCTAAGATGGGCGTCAAACATTCGCTAAAAGTTTTGTAAAATACATTTGAGTACCCATCTGGACCCGGAGATTTATGTGGTTTAAGCACGAAATAGCTTTCTTTATTTCCTCTATAGAGATTGGGGCTTCCAGAATGCTAATATGGTCAGAGGTAAGTTTTTGTAAGGATAATGTGGACAAGAAGGATCTGATACTCTCTATCCTAAGAGCTACCTGGTCGCCAGAGAGCCACAAATTATATAGTTGGGAGTAATATTGGGCGAATTCCAAACCTATGTCTTTTTGATTAGTCACTCTGCACCCTCTGGCTAACAAGTAGGGGATTCTAGCTTGGGCCGTCCTCTCTCTCAGTCTTCTAGCTAGTAAGTAATCAGGTTTATTACCTTTATAGTAGAATAATTGATTATTATCATGAAGCCTATCTTCTACCCTTTGGTTTTCTAAAGTACCTAGCATCTGCTGAACTGAGAAAATTCTTGGTAAGAGGGTTGGGTCTAGAGAAAGTTTATGCACTGTCTTCAAAGATCTCAGCTCCTGATGTAGTCGAGCTAAAGAAACTGAGAACCCTTTTCGGGTGTGCGCCTGAAGTTTAACAAAAAGTCCCCACAGGTAATCTTTGAGCACTCCCCATAGAAGAAAATCATCGACATCTCCCTTATCATTTATTAATAGGAACTGCCGTATCTCCGACTCTAGGTTGTCTACCATCCCTGGAATTGATAATAAAGAATCTATCAGATGCCAAGGTGGTCTGGGGGTGATTTCTGACAAATCAGACAACTGTATAGATACTGGGCTGTGATCAGACCAAGTAACCTCCCCAATCGTAGAATTTTCAATTTTGTCCAGAAGCCAGAGGTTGCAAAGGAAAAGATCAATCCTAGAATAGGAATTATGAACTGGAGAATAGTATATAAAGTCCTTACTAGCGGAGTTGAGAGAACGCCAAGCATCATAGAGATTGGCCTGGGCCAATAACGAAATACATTTTTTAGACATGTCAAAAGTGGCTTTGTCTATTTGTTTACTGTTGGGAAGCCTTTTATCTAATCCTAGGTCAATGACCATGTTCAGATCACCGGCTAGTAACAAAAGACCTTGCTTCACCCCCTCCAAGCTTGTCAGAAATTTCTTGAGGTGTCTAATTTGAGATGAGTTGGGTCCATAGTAGGATGCCAACTTGCCGTCTAACTTACAAACTAATATGATATATCTCCCTTGACAGTCTGCGTCTATGTGTATACCCTCATATTCAATATCTTTATGGATTAGAATTGCTGTGCCTCTGACTTTTTTGACAAAGGAAGCTGTTTCTACTACTGGGAATTGAGGGGATCTAATAGGAATTGGGTCACCGAGGCACCTGTGGGTCTCCTGTAGGAAAACAATCCTTGCCCTTAATTCTTTCAAAGAACAAAATAATAAACTGTGCTTTGTGGGAGAGTTAAGCCCCCTGACATTGTGCAATGTGCAAACAATAGCCATACTTGGAGAAGAAAAAAAAAAGTAGGAGGGAAAATGAAGAGAGAGAGGGAAAAAAAAAAAGGCGGTGCGAGAATGTAATATATATCAAGAAACCTAAAGCTATCTAACATAAAGAGGGGGTTAGGGGTCTGTGATTATTTATGCGGTGATTACAAGGGAAACCCCAATTTAAGTCACTGGTAACACATACTACCAGAGAACTATATAAATTCCAGAATGAATTAACAGTGAGTGAATGGATGAATAAATGAATGGAAGAATGTCTGAATGAGCGAATGAGAAAATGAATGAATGAATTGATATATTAATGAATTGATAAATGAATGAATGAATGAATTGATGAATGAATGAATTGATAAATGAATGAATTGATAAATGAATGAATTGATGAATGAATGAATTGATAAATGAATGAATGAATTGATAAATGAATGAATGAATTGATAAATGAATGAATGAATTGATAAATGAATGAATGAATTGATAAATGAATGAATGAGAGGGGGTAAATCATTAGGTTCCAACAAGCTAGAGTAACACGTGTGAGAGACAATAAAGGATGAACCTAGCAATATGATGTACACTATTTCCAAGCCAATGAATCAAATAACTAAGTAAAGAATATTATTATTTGGGAGGGGGGACTAGGACCCACACGACTGCTTGGGTATAGTGGTCTTGGCCAAAAAGATGAACATAGAAAATAAAGTGGTGAGAGGCCAAAACAGTTTTTTTGCGTTAGAGATACGCGTTGCTAACAAAAGGGAGGTATTCTAAAAAGATGCATACCTGAAATGATAAAAACCCAAGCTTTCTAAATACTTATATTATTGTCCAGTCAAATTACTTTGTGGCACCCCCCAACAAGAAGATAAAAGTAAATCAAGCAGATTAACTGAATAGGCTATTAACACATATGAACATTTGAAGTAAAATATTATAACAATAAATAACATTCCAGAATTATTTGCAAACATTACAGGTTTGTTGTGCACTCAACCAACCACCCAATATATTAGCTATACCAGAGATCTATTTAAACCACTTAAACCTATTAACAGTGTTACTTAGTTGAGATATTACCGACCATTAACCTTTCATCCCTTTAGGTAAATAAATAATTACATAAATAAAGCAAAGTAAATAAAATAAAATACATAAAATAAATTTAGATAAACTAAAATACTGTATAATAAAATAAAAATAAAAATTAGGGAACCTAGAGTAGCTCACACTTATAAGTTTAACCCTAAAAAGCTATAGCGCTATCAGTACCAAATCACCCTGGCCTTATGGTCCACATGTCTTGCTTAATATAAAATGTGAAGGAATACCAGGGTCTGCAGTGGAGTGCTTATCTTTGCTTTAACCAATGTGGCCAGTGAATATGACTACCTATTGTATTTTATAAACCCCACCATGTACCTTCTATTTACTACTCGACTGGTAAAAACACTCAGTATGACATTGAGGTCATCAAGGGCCTTGATGGCCTGGCACCAAAGTATCACTTAAGCCTTGGGAAAGCAACTATATTGCCTTGACTAATAGACCCAGTATAAACAAGGGTTGTCAGGGGTGCTAGCCCCCAGATAAGCTGTGTAGGCCCCGACCCAGGGAAATAAATACTATGTGTACACATTCTTGCCTGCAAGTGTATAATTGCATGGCTGACCACGACTGAATATTAGGTTGACCTATGCGTGTATGAACCATGTCATGGTTAGCTAACCTACTAGGGTGATATACGGGTTCTCTCATACTATTAAACCTGGAGCAAAAAATAATGTAACACTACTATTGCAATCTGATATGTGGTGTGAAGTAAGCATTGCTTCTGGAGATAATTTGGGTTAACACAACAAACACACAACTTTAAACCTGAAAAAGATCTTAAAACCCTTAGTGGGTAAATATTGCATAACTCTTTGGTAATGTATAACTAATGAATATGCATGTGTTAATATATAACTTTAACATTGTAATAAGAGTCTTATGTATTTTCAGTTTTTTTTAAAAACATTTTTTTTTATTTAAGTTACCATCTGTAGACCTCAGGTGACTCCCTCTAGAAAAGAGGGGTCAAAGTCACGTTTCTTCTGTTGAGGCATAGGGTTCCAGTTGGGTGTAGAAGGCTTCAACAGGGTTTGGGAGGCTTGAGAAGGTGATGAGATTTGAGCCTCCTTGGAAGGGGGAGGTGATTTCCTCTGATTCTCCAGATGAGAAGCGCTAGCCGTAGTGCCTAAAGGAGCAGGACCCAGAGCCCATGTTTTGAGAAGTGCAAGACCTTGAGAAACGGAGGTGATGAAAAAGGTCTGATCGTCTCTGGAGACAAACAAATTTGTGGGGTTCCCCCCACCTGTATCTGATGTTATTCTGGCGCAGATTCCTCGTTATTTCAGTTAAGGTTTTCCTCTGTTGGAGAGTTTTAGGAGAGAGATCAGCAAAGATCTTGATATGTGCAAATTTTTCAGGCATCTCTATATTGCGTAATTCAGCTTTTTGAAGACGCTGCTTATAGGTATAGAAATGCAACCACACAATGACATCCCTCGGCTGCTCAGTTGGTAAACCCCGGAGCCTTAAGAATCTATGAGTTCTGTCGATGATATTTTCCGTAGCAGATTGGGGTTTAGCTAGGAGAGTGAATTATTCTAAGAGAAATGGTAGCAATTCTGTGTTGGTTATTTCCCTAATTCGAAGATTGTTCCGGCGGGACCTATTTTCAAGGTCCGCCATTTTATCCTTGAGCTCATCTATATTGCCCGCCAGGTTTTGAGCATAGCTGAGAAGGTTTGAATGATCTGCTACCATATCCTCTTGTTTTTGTTCGATTGTGTCTAGTCTCTCAGTCGTAGAGTGCAGATCCTTTTTTAGATCAGCTATAGTAGAAGTTAATTTTTCTGTGAAGGAAGCGTGATGATCATCAAGTAGAGTTTTCAGGGACTTCGGAATGAATGAAGGGGAGGCCAGAGAATGATCACCTGTTTGCAGGTCCTGCAAGACTGCCATGGATATGAGTGAAGACTGAGGACTAGAGAGAGAAGTTGGATTCTGATACAAGTGCCGAGTGGACTTGAAGAGATTCACTTGTTGAGCCAAAGTGGCCTGCCACGGTGCGTTTGATTCCAGCATGAGGTTTATTTTTTCTGTGAGAGAGACATTATCAGATCTCAGACGGATTTAACATCATACTAGGCAGTGAAGGTTATAACAGACTCCTGTGCCTGATTGGTTGGTTAGGGGACCCAACTGTAGAGATGAACTATAAGTCAGAGAAGCACGACTGGATTTATGTTAGCGTGGGCCCCCTAATCCCCCCCAAGGTGCGAGGTTACTTAGCCAGACATAATAGGGTGTACTGCATATATTAAGATGATATGCGGGCTAGCCAAGTACCTGGATGCTTGAATTGAGTACAAATGAAAATTGGTCAACCTTGTCTTGTATATCCTTAATGTATTTCCTTTATTTATATATACTGTATATCTTAGCATCTATAAAACAACTTGTCTCTAAATTTAGTCAACCGAACTAACCTCTGCTTACTGTTTTGCAGACCAAAACAGTAAGCAGAGGTATTGTGGGTCTCCCTCTCTCTCTCCCCTGGGGAGTTACCCCTTTCAGGCGATATAAGGAAAAGGTTCTGGGATATGACCCGCAGGCAATGTGGGCCAGCGGGAAAGGGAGGGGAGAGAGTGTCTAAGAGCTTCTAAGATGCAGCAGTTACTGGAATCATTTTATGGCAGTGTGTGCCAATGCACTGGATGTTGGTATGGGGCAGTGGCGTGCAAAATAGATAACAAGTCTCTTGTAGGGCCTCAGACTAGCTATAAAGCCCGTTATACGTAGCACTGCTACCTTGCCCCAGTCACCACCAACAAAGATAACCCCTGAAGCACTTACTGCCGATCTCACTTTCGATATACCAGACGGTCTGAGAGCTCAACAGCCGTGAAAGAAGACTGTCCACAAGCCACCTACAGTGCAGGCAAAATTGCGGCTTTTCGTGCCATTAGCGCAGATGATGACAAGCACTGGGATCTCACTTTCACCCTCCACTTTGCTTTGACAGCGGAGATTTCCTCCTGCAGAGCTTTGGGCAGGTGTTTAATTGGCAGCTGTGCGATCCTGTGTCACTCAGGAGTGACAATCTACTTCCGTGGACTGCCCTAATAGCTGCTACCTGTAGCGACATTACCACCGGCCGAAGTTGTCACCTATGCTGATCAATGGGGCAGGTGAGTGTCCGGTGCAGAGTAGATGGTTCGGTCTCAAGCCACAGGTCATCAAACAAGGTGGTTAGTATCTTGCAGTTGGAAGAATGTGGTTGTGGTGCATATCTGGAGAATGCTAAATACTGGAAGGCATAATTCCTACTGTAAAGTTTGGTGGAGGAGGGATAATGATATGTGGTTGTTTTTCAGGGTCAGGTTAACCAAAACCCTGAAAAACAACCACATATCATTATCCCTCCTCCACCAAACTTTACAGTAGGAATTATGCCTTCCAGTATTTAGCATTCTCCAGATATGCACCACAACCAAATTCTTCCAACTGCAAGATAGAGAAGCGTTATTCATGACTCCAGAGAACAAATTTCTACTGCTCCAGAGTCCAGATTTGCACTACTGGAGTCAGTGCTTGGCATTTTGTGGGTTATTTTGAGGATTGTGTACAGCTGCTTGGCCATGGAAAACCATTTTATGAAGCTCCCAACATAAAGTTCTTGTGCAGAGCTTGCCTATAGAGGAAGTTTGGAACTCTTCAGTAAACAATGCATCAGATGCATCAGATGCACTTCAGTTCTCAAGATCTCAGTGGCTCTGCTTCAGTAAGGAATAATATATATATATATACAGGGAGTGCAGAATTATTAGGCAAATTAGTATTTTGACCACATCATCCTCTTTATGCATGTTGTCTTACTCCAAGCTGTATAGGCTCGAAAGCCTACTACCAATTAAGCATATTAGGTGATGTGCATATATGTAATGAGAAGGGGTGTGATCTAATGACATCAACACCCTATATCAGGTGTGCATAATTATTAGGCAACTTCCTTTCCTTTGGCAAAATGGGTCAAAAGAAGGACTTGACAGGCTCAGAAAAGTAAAAAATAGTGAGATATCTTGCAGAGGGATGCAGCACTCTTAAAATTGCAAAGCTTCTGAAGCGTGATCATCAAACAATCAAGTGTTTCATTCAAAATAGTCAACAGGGTCGCAAGAAGCGTGTGGAAAAACCAAGGCGCAAAATAACTGCCCATGAACTGAGAAAAGTCAAGTGTGCAGCTGCCAAGATGCCACTTGCCACCAGTTTGGCCATATTTCAGAGCTGCAACATCACTGGAGTGCCCAAAAGCACAAGGTGTGCAATACTCAGAGACATGGCCAAGGTAAGAAAGGCTGAAAGACGACCACCACTGAACAAGACACACAAGCTGAAACGTCAAGACTGGGCCAAGAAATATCTTAAGATTGATTTTTCTAAGGTTTTATGGACTGATGAAATGAGAGTGAGTCTTGATGGGCCAGATGGATGGGCCCGTGGCTGGATTGGTAAAGGGCAGAGAGCTCCAGTCAGACTCAGACGCCAGCAAGGTGGAGGTGGAGTACTGGTTTGGGCTGGTATCATCAAAGATGAGCTTGTGGGGCCTTTTCGGGTTGAGGATGGAGTCAAGCTCAACTCCCAGTCCTACTGCCAGTTTCTGGAAGACACCTTCTTCAAGCAGTGGTACAGGAAGAAGTCTGCATCCTTCAAGAAAAATATGATTTTCATGCAGGACAATGCTCCATCACACGCGTCCAAGTACTCCACAGCGTGGCTGGCAAGAAAGGGTATAAAAGAAGAAAATCTAATGACATGGCCTCCTTGTTCACCTGATCTGAACCCCATTGAGAACCTGTGGTCCATCCTCAAATGTGAGATTTACAAGGAGGGAAAACAGTACACCTCTCTGAACAGTGTCTGGGAGGCTGTGGTTGCTGCTGCATGCAATGTTGATGGTGAACAGATCAAAACACTGACAGAATCCATGGATGGCAGGCTTTTGAGTGCCCTTGCAAAGAAAGGTGGCTATATTGGTCACTGATTTGTTTTTGTTTTGTTTTTGAATGTCAGAAATGTATATTTGTGAATGTTGAGATGTTATATTGGTTTCACTGGTAAAAATAAATAATTGAAATGGGTATATATTAGTTTTTTGTTAAGTTGCCTAATAATTATGCACAGTAATAGTCACCTGCACACACAGATATCCCCCTAAAATAGCTTTGATATTAATGAGTTTTTTGGGTTCATTGAGAACATGGTTGTTGTTCAATAATAGAATTAATCCTCAAAAATACAACTTGCCTAATAATTCTGCACTCCCTGTATATATATATATATATATATATATATATATATATATATATATATATATATAAAAATATATATACATATATATATATATATAATGTCAAATAGCCAGTGGCCCAGCACTCAAACCTTTGTCCACATACAATGACCTGGGTGCAGTCCTCAATGTGCTATAATATAGGTACGTGGAGAAGGAGGGCACTCACAGGATTTAAATTTTTGAAATGTTTAATTCATAAAAAGTACATAGATAATTGTTGTCGACGTTTCGACTCTATCCTTGAGCCTTCTTCAAGAAAAAACAACTGGTATATATATACTTCATTATGCAGTTTATTAGCGTGATGGGGTGAAAGACTTAAAACAAAATATCACATACTTTCATGGTATTATTTTAAATCTCTGGCATTGGCAGAGTTGCTGTTTCTTTGATTCAGTCCCAATGATGTTCTCTCTGAATATAAATAATAAATAAATTAAAGTTAGCTCTTTAAAACTACTAAGTTGACTTTCGGGTGCTGCTTCTCCTAGCAAACCTGCCTTGAGCAAGGAAGCTGCACCAATGATCATCACCTGCAGAAAACAGAATTGTCCTCTGTATGAAGGCCCTATTTTTAGGGGTATTTAATCATAATGTCAACATAATTATCAATTTTGCAAATATCATCTAAAGAGGGGAGCTCATCTGGACCCGTGAAATTTTGATGTTTTTATTTTTATTACCTTGGTATTAATAGTGAGAGAAAATATTACACATTAATGTTTTTCAAATGTTTCTTAGATTATTATTATTATTATTACTATTATCATCATCTGTATTTGTAGAACGCCAACAGATTCATATAAACATAGGTTTAAAATGCAAGGTAGCATTTATGGGAGACAAATGTGTAGAGGGCACTGCCAAGAGTGGAACTGTTTTAAAGCTCTCATGAAGGTGATCTGTAAAACAGCTGGGCTCATAGGCTTACATGATAAGGGGGTTCAGGGGATAAAAAAAAGGAAGAGAGGACCTAAGGTAAGAAAATGTTAGTGTATGCATCCCTGAGGAGCACTTGAAACTTTTGAACATTTAGGTACAGTCTTGTGGAGTGAGGCAGAGAGTTCCAAAAAATAGTCCTGTAGTCGGGAGGTTGAGGAGGTGACAAGAGAGGAGGAGAGGTCATGAGCAGAGCGAAGGGGACAGGAGGGAGAGTATCTGGAGATGAGGTCTGATATATGGGGGGCAGTGTTATTGAGGGCCTTGAATATCAGTTTCAGGATGTTGCGTTTTATTCTGGAGGTTAAAGGAAACCAGAGAAGGGATTGGCAAAGAGGTGCAGCAGATGAGGAGTGACATGTAAGATCAGCCTAGGAGAGAAGATAGGCAACAGCTAGGAAGACCAAAGAGGATGGAATTGCAGTATTCGAGACAGAAGATGATATGAGAATTGATTAAAATCTTAGTTGTGTTTTGTGTGAGAAAGTGGCACATTTTGGAGATTTTTTTTAACCGCAGGAATTGGCTAAACACATGATGTGGGGAGTCAAAGAAAGATATGAGTCAATTGTGGCCCCAAGACATCCGACATGCAGGTTGGGGTAAAGATGTTATTATTAACAGTTATAGAAAATTGGGGGATGGTGATTTTGGAAGAAGGGGGGAAATAAGGAACTCAGTTTTAGAGAGATTTAGGTTAAGTTATTGAGAGGACATCCAGGATGAAATGTTAGAAAGACACAAGTTAGAAAGGAAGGAGATAGGTAAGGTGCAAAGAGAAAGATTCAGCATAGAAATTATATTAAAACCTGTGGTACATGATTAAGGAACCAAAGGGTGATGTATAAATTGAGAAGAGAAGGGGACCAAGGACAGAGCCTTGTGGTACCTCAACAGAAAGTAGTAAAGGGAAAGAGGAAGCACCAGAGAAGGTTACACTAAAGATATGGTTAGACAGGTAGGAGGAAAGCCATGAGAGGTTTGTGTCACAATTGCTGAAGGATTGGGGGTTTTAGAGAGGGGAGGGTGGTCAACAGTACCAAAGGCTACAGACAGATCAAGAAGGATTAACAGAGAGAAATGGCCTTTCAATTTTGCTGTAATTAGGTCATTAATAACCTTAACCATTGCTGTATCTGTGTAGAGTTGGGTGCAAAATATAATATGAGGAAATGTGATAAATGTATGTATAAGCCTTTAAAAAAAGTTTTGAGGCAAGGGGGAGTAGGGAAAAGGACAGTAGTATTAAAAGAATGGAGGGACCCCATTTTCTTATTTAAGGCCAATATTAAGTAAAAAATACCAGTGTAAGCACAAAGACAGGAGAATTGAAAAAGCTAAGACTCAAACTGTTATATTATTTGTAAAACACAGTAGGCAATATGAGTGTTATAACATATTACAATTTTTTTCAGTTCAAATCCTGATGGTGTCAGGGTATCTGTGAAGTAACCTTAAATAAACTAAAGATGTATCATAGAACCTAATATTTCATTTAGCTTATATCTACTATGAATTGATTTAGCTGCATTGGGAACAAACACTGGAATGAGTGATATCAACCCCTCCATTTTGCTCTCAACTATAGACTTGTAGAACACAAGAAATAGACAGGGCTTCTAAAGAAAAACAAACATTGGTCCAAAATTATAAGAGATAATGTCACATCTAAGGAGCCTTTGATCAGGGTCTCAGAAGAGAGAGAACTTCTAATGAATTATTGTTGGATAGCCTTCCGAGATCAAAATCTCTAATTTAATTTAGCCAAAGAAATTCATGACTTATATCACAGGAACCCCTGTTAAAGGAACAGTCTACACTAGAATTGTCATTGTTTTAAAAGATAGATAATCCCTTTATTACCCATTCCGCAGTTTTGCATAACCAACACAGTTATATTAATATACTTTTAACCTCTGTGATTATCTTGTATCTAAGCCTCTGCAAACTGCCCCTTTATTTCAGTTCTTTTGACAGACTTGCAGTTTAGCCAATCAGTGCTGGCTCCCAGATAACTTCACGTGCACGAACACAGTGTTATCTATATGAAATACGTTAACTAACACCCTCTAGTGGTGAAAAACTGTTCAAATGCATTCTGAAAAGAGGTGGCCTTCAAGGTCTAAGAAATTAGCATATGAACCTCCTAGGTTAAGGTTTCAACTAAGAATACCAAGAGAACAAAGCAAAATTGGTGATAAAAGTAAATTGGAAAATTGTTTAAAATGACATGCTCTACCTGAATCATGAAAGTTTATTTTGGCCTAGACTGTCCCTTTAAGAACAGACAGTCTGTCTGTTAGAATAGGGGAATATACAAACATATTTAGAGGAAATAGCCCTTAGCATATAGGTGATAAATTGTTCCATTCTAAGCCCCCAATATACATCTCCCAGATGAGCTGGCGTTTCAAGTCTCTGCATGACATGGAAAACTAGATCTCAGATAAAGGAATTATGCCTAATTTTCATGTAGTTTAAGATACTCAAATGAATATATATATATATATATATATATATATATATATATATATATATATTTATATTTATATATTCAGACACATATTAAATATGAACAAATGAATCTGGGAGATTGTCTATGCCTAAGAACTGTAATGTGGGAAGCTGAAAACCCTAAGAATCAAGATTTCAACCTGTCTTAACCTATGTATTTTTGAAAACATAGAAGTCTTAAGGATTCAAAGTTTGGACAAATCATATATATAGTTTTCAAACATTAAATATGTGCCTCAGACTATAAATTAATAGGTACAAATAAATGGATATGAAATTGTCTGTTTGTACAATATTAAATGTGAATGACTGCTAAATGAAAAATATAAATAACATCATATGTTTTTATACACCCAGCAAGAGATCTACAGATATGCAATATTTATATTGATATCGGAGAGTAAATCAATATACATCTGTTTGCTGATCTCAAGGTATGTTTGTGATATTAAGATGATAACTGAGATATGAATTGAGTCCATGATGAAGGTATTATAATCCATTTAAATCTTTTCATAGAAAATATGATTTTTACACACATTTTTAAGATATTATAAGTGGAATATATTCATGATTAATCTTGAAATACTCAGAATAAAATTATATTAAACAGATCATATGTGGAACATGTAATTATTAAAACTAGTAGATTAAAAGTATATAAAAATAGGCATTTGATAAAAAAATATATAAGTACTATATTTACTGTATAGCAGTGTTGAAAATGAAACTGTTTGTCTTGTCTGCTGCCCCCGATGGCCTAAATCCAGAATTACAACCAAAAGACATTTGGCTGTTAAAATGACATATCCCGGTTGCCAGAGAAGAGAGCGTATCTAAATCTATCGAATGATTAAGAGATGAGGAGGAGTTTTGTCTCAGACAAAAAACTCTCTGCACACAGAGAAGAGGATCTTGGTGGAAAGATTTTGGTTGGTGACTGTTTTCAATCCTGCTGTTGCCACTTTTGCTTATAAGAGAGAGCAATGTGCAAACACAGTTTTATGTAAGACAAATACGTTGGGACACTCTTAAGAGACTATAAAGATTAATTCTCTTACAAATGTGCATAATTCCTCTAAGACATATTTGGATATTAACTGAATTCTCAAACTGGTGAACTGGTAAAGTATAAGAAAGTGTATATTTAATATTTTAATCAAAGACATTCATTATTGCTACAGTCTAATTGAAGGGGGTAATTAGTATTTTAAGCGTATGTTCATAGTCCTGTGTAGTTTTAACTAGTCATATACTGCTAAATAATTTATTTGCTAGATAGGGTTTTGCACTCCTGATTTACAAGTCAGTCATTATAGTGAACTCTTTCAGAACTGTACATAAACTGGTTATTGTGATTACATCCCTGGTAGTTATTAATTAAGCATAGTAAATTGATAATCCATATTGGGCACTGAACTAGAGTTATTAGTTAACAATAGAAGATTCTGGTATTTTATTGTAGTATTTCATGTGATTATTGTGAGTAAAGTTAATTTTAAAGGTATATTTTTTTATGATGTTTGTAAGAATATTATAACAGCATAAGTGTGTATCATTTGATTCATAATATGGTTTCTATAAATACAATTCAATGTGTTCATAAATTTGAACTAATCTAAAGAATTTAGCAATAATTAGTAACTTCAATTGTTTCATATATACATTTTTTTTTATTTTATTTTTTAAGAATACTAATAAATAAATTGTATTATAACCCTGCTATATACTGACAATGGATAACATTTATTTATTTATTTTAATTTTAAGTAGGCATTATCAAACTTTACACTAAAAATTGTAACTGCTCACTGCATGCTTATATTAGAATTGAAGTTATTCCTCTGAATAAATTATTGGTTGACATCCCCTTAAGGTCTTGACTTTAACAAATTAAATAACAATTCACTGTAGTCAAGTGTCAAATTGAAATTTTAAGCTTAATAAATTATTGGCACCAATAAATCCACACATCATGGATTAACTGGGAAGGGTTTATTTTTCACAGTTTAAAGCCAAGTATTGTCATGCCTTTTTGGAGGGTCTTCAATATGATTATATACATATTAAACAATGCTTCATTTTGGTCACTTCATTTATAATTACTCTTTTTTTGCTGGCCAGCATTTATTTGTGTTGATTTAACTTTCTTAGATTTACTGGTATTAGCATTGCTGCATATATTTTTATTTTATGAGCTATGGATAAGTATTTAAAGGAACTGTTTGGGACATATAGTTTTTATCAGGCATTAGGACCCAGCTTACAAGTGGAGTGCTAATGATTGCATGGGGTGCAATATCAATATTGCTGGACCGTGCTAAAATTAGCATGCAATTCCATAGTAAAACAGATTTATAGAACTTTTAAATAATTGAAGGTCAGATATTCTACTGGTTTTATCATTTGATCCGACAAGAAGACGCTGGCGTGAGGGAATTTTTATGCAAAGCTCAAATTAAAGTCTCCCAGTGAGTGCATACTCCAGGGGGGCTAGGGCACCTTTTTTGTTTTACCTGCACATGTGGGGCCCTTTGTTTGTTTATCTTTTCAGAGGTCTCCCATGATTGGAATTCTTTTGAAGATTAGATGAGAGTGGAAGATCTGCATGTCCTTTTACATCTGGATTTATGTCCTTACACCAACAGCTATGTTTGGATATATTCCAACTTATAACTATTAGGAGTTTTACTTGTATGCACATATTTATTTATTAAAACTATTAAAACCATTATTTCTGCCCAACACTACAACACTTCGTTTTTTCCATATGACAAGGTGTTTGACTATGAAAGATGCCTTAATATATATATATATATATATATATATATATATATATATATATATATATATATATATATATATATATATATATATATATATATACATAAGCTTAGGAGTGTGTGTGCACTCTCACCATCCATGTCATCTGCCAGGGTGCTGTAGCGTAGTAGATAAATTTGAAGTGAAATAAGCACTCACTGGTCTTCTGTCAACTGTATTAAATTCCTTTTATTTCAAACTTGTGACATTTCAGGACAAACAGCGTCAGAGGAAGGGACGCTGTTTGTCCCGAAACATCACAAGTTTGAAATAAAAGGAATTTAATACAGTTGACAAAAGACCAGTGAGTGCTTATTTCACTTCAAATTTTATGTCTAAATATTTGTATGTGTGTATGTATGCGTGTGTATACATGTTTATTTCTGTGTTTTATATGTGTAAAAATGTATGTGCACACATATATACATATAGAAACACACATACACACTCACATAAATATACATATATATATTACTAGCTGTTGCCCGCGGCTTTGCTCACATGGATTTTGTGATTTGTAAAAAATAGCAAAAAAAAATTACCACTCGTAATGACGTGTGTGCCCACTTGTGTGCCCATTCGGATTGCACTCTCGCTGACATGAACTTCTTGAGTTTTCGTTAATTCTCTGTGTTTCTTGTAATCTAAATAACACTTTCCTGTTGAGATATAGGTATCCTCATAAATCAGACCCCCCTCTTTTGACCCCCCTTTAGTGGATTTTGGGGAAATGGTAAAACATGTTTCTTTATTTTTCATGGAAAATTAAAAATAGTTAATTTTCACGACTGTATCATTGTCAGTTTTTGAGATATAGGTATCTTCATAAATCAGCCCCCCCTCTTTTGACCCCCCTTTAGTGGATTTTGGGGAAATGGTAAAAGACGTTTCTTTATTTTTCAAGGAGAATTAAAAATACTTTTATTTTCACGTCTGTAACGTTGTCAGTTTTTGAGATATAGGTATCCTCATAAATCAGCCCCCCCCTCTTTTGACTCCCCTTAAGTGGATCTTGGGGAAATGGTAAAACACATGTTTATTTTTCAAGGAGAATCTAAATACCAATTTTCACGTATTGTCGGTTTTTAAAATATAGGTATCTTCATAAATCATACAGCCTCATTTGACCCCCCCTTAAAGGGACAGTAAACCTAAAAAATAATGTTATATAATTCTGCACATAGTGTATAGTCACAGCCCGGCCCGACCGCGCCATAAGACTGGATATATATATATTGGTGGCCCTCGGTTTACGCCGGTTCAATTTGCGCCATTTCAGAATAACAACCTTTTTTTCACTCATGTGACTGCTATTGAAAAGCACATGCTAACAATGCAGAGAACTGTTTGCAGAAAAATGCAAGTAAAAAATGTTTTTGTTCATTAAACTTAGTTTGATGATACACGCCTAGATTTAGAGTTTGGCGGTAGCTGTCAAAACCAGCGTTGAGGCTCCTAACGCTGGTTTTTACCGCCCGCTGGTATTTGGAGTCAGTCATTAAAGGGTCTAACGCTCACTTTGCACCCGCGACTTTTCCATACCGCAGATCCCCCTACGACAATTGCGTATCCTATCTTTTCAATGGGATCTTTCTAACGCTGGTATTTAGAGTCTTGGCTGGAGTGAGAGTTAGAACTCTAACGACAAAACTTCAGCGGCAGAAAAAAAACAGGAGTTAAGAGCTTTTTGGACTAACGCCGGTTCATAAAGCTCTTAACTACTGTGCTCTAAAGTACACTAACACCCATAAACTACCTATGTACCCCTAAACCGAGGTCCCCCCACATCGCCGCCACTATAATAAAAGTTTTTTTAACCCCTAATCTGCCGACCGCACACCGCCGCCACCTACGTTATACTTATGTACCCCTAATCTGCTGCCCCTAACACCGCCGACCCCTATATTATATTTATTAACCCCTAATCTGCCCCCCTCAACATCGCCGACACCTACCTACACTTATTAACCCCTAATCTGCCGACCGGACCTCACCGCTACTCTAATAAATGTATTAACCCCTAAAGCTAAGTCTAACCCTAACACTAACACCCCCCTAAGTTAAATATATTTTAAATCTAACAAAATAAATTAACTCTTATTAAATAAATTATTCCTATTTAAAGCTAAATACTTACCTGGAAAATAAACCCTAATATAGCTACAATATAAATTATAATTATATTGTAGCTATTTTAGGATTAATATTTATTTTACAGGCAACTTTGTAATTATTTTAACCAGGTACAATAGCTATTAAATAGTTAATAACTATTTAATAGCTACCTAGTTAAAATAATTACAAAATTACCTGGAAAATAAATCCTAACCTAAGTTACAATTAAACCTAACACTACACTAGCAATAAATTACTTAAATAAAATACCTACAATTATCTACAATTAAACCTAACACTACACTATCAATAAATTAATTAAATACAATACCTACAAATAAATACAATTAAATAAACTAACTAAAGTACAAAAAATAAAAAAGAACTAAGTTACAAAAAATAAAAAAATATTTACAAACATTAGAAAAATATTACAACAATTTTAAACTAATTACACCTACTCTAAGCCCCCTAATAAAATAACAAAGCCCCCCAAAATAAAAAAATGCCCTACCCTATTCTAAAATTAAAATAGAAAAGCTCTTTTACCTTACCAGCCCTTAAAAGGGCCATTTGTGGGGCATGCCCCAAAGAATTCAGCTCTTTTGCCTGGAGAAAAAAAACATACAATACCCCCCAACATTACAACCCACCACCCACATACCCCTAATCTAACCCAAACCCCCCTTAAATAATCCTAACACTAAGCCCCTGAAGATCTTCCTACCTTATCTTCACCACACCGGGTATCACACCGATCCGTCCTGGCTCCGATGTCTTGATCCAAGCCCAAGCGGGGGGCTGAAGATATCCATCCTCCGGCTGAAGTCTTTTTTTTTTTTAACTTTATATTTTTATTGAGGTTTAGTAACAGATACAACATTACATATTGACACTTAACGGTGCAGATTCAGGACATTACATAAATTCCAACTGACATTTTCGAGATATGCAGGGTAGAAGACATTGGAAGGTCATTTCACATATCAATTATGTGCATGGCATACCATCAGGAAGATAGGACAAATTTTTCAATAAATAGTTATAAAGGACAAAAGAGCTAAAACGGTAAAAGACTGCATAAGGCAACAGTAAAAGTAAAATGAGCTATGATACAGTGACCCTTGCCGGTGAGTGTAAAGGATATTGGGATTGAGAAAGAGTCGCCTTTGAGTTTGCACTCTGTAACTATATCAGCTATGAATTAGTAAGTTGAATGGAGAGGAATTACGACAGTCTGTTGATGCAGAATAGGATAAGGAAGAGCTTGGCGTGCCAAACTAAGTTGATGGGTCAGTGGCAATAAGTGGCAATGAATTCAGGGACCTCATTTTGCAATATATTGGGTCAGGGGTAGGGGTAGTCAGCGGTCAGGAGCCGCTCTAGTTTGGGGAAGGGAGTTGTAATGTAAGGGGGGCATCTGATCTCAGCAGGGGTGAATGTTTCTGGTGGGGGAGTTTTACTGGTTGTTGTAGCGATTTGGAAACTGATGTAAGGGCTGCTAAAGGTGAGGTATATAATGAACCAGGTAATCTAGAGTTCTGGAGTATTAATGCTATAGGAGGGGGCTAATAGAATAAGAGAAGAGAGGGGGGATGTCTTATGGATGATTGGCGTGTTCTTGCTATATCGGGTTGTTATATAAAAAAGACTAAAGGATGGACAAATCCTCTTTTTAGTAACTAATCAACCAGGGGGCATGATGATAACAGCTCGAGAGGGATGGGATTCAGATTGTCGGTTATATGAGTGAACTTCTCTACCCAGGGTGTACTAGGCGAGAATAACTATCTAAGACAAGTACTAGGGCTAGGCCAAGGGATTATGTTTGTAAGGTAGGAGAGGAAAGGTCAATAGAGGAAAGCAATTGGAGGAGGTGTGTACTGACTGCAATAAATGGGATAAACACTGAGGCTTGGGTGTTCATAAAGATTACAGGTAAATACTATCTTAGATAGATCAGTTCATTGTTAAGGCATCCTAAATGTAATGTTAAGTGGCAGTTATAGAAAAGATGGGTCTCCCTCTTGACTATTAATGGCGGGGTGGGTCTAATAGTGTATGGGTTTCTAGGGAGTTCTCTGAGTTCTGCATCTCTGGGCTGGTTTGAGTATATGTAATACATCAAAGGTGTGAATATGCTAGTGGCAATATAGGGGATGACAGGTCTAACTGGTATACATGCTAAAATTAAGTCACAAATTTCCAGTGTCTCAACCACCAGCATCATAAACAGCACTCTTCCAATAAATTAGTCCAGAGTCAAAATCTTAATGTAACATATAAAACCCCACACTATATATAGAGAGGAGGATTCTATGCAATTAGAAAGAAAAACAAGGGAAAAAATGAGAAAAAAGAGAGAACTATGCGAACAATAACATGAAATATTAAAAGTAAAAGAAGCAACAGTACAATACGCTATCATTGACGTGTATTGAGAAACAATAGTCCCATACAAAGGGCAGCAGACATCTCTCCCTGGGAGCTTAAGTACCTGTCTCTCTAACCCACACCACTTCTATTATGAATGTTCAATGGGGAGAGAACCCTGTTTCTGCAGCGAGGCTGCGGCGTGTGTAACAAACGTAGGGAGAGGCCCGCCGTCCTCCGACAGAGATGGTGCTTGGGTGTGAGAGGTATGAGTGAGGAAAGTAAAAGTCTGACGACGTGGGGAGCTACTGTGGAGTTCTGCAGCTGTACTGTCCACTGTAGTTTATATCCAGAGAGACCGGTAGTAAAACTATTGTCGGCTGGTCGGATCGAGGTTGCCGTGAAGAGATTTGCCATTGTGGGTTTCAGTGCACTCCGGTACTTGGGAGGAGAGTGGAGGAGCCAAGGGCAATGGTCAATCAGGTCGCCCCTCCGGAGGCCGGCCGCATCCTCCCGAGGAACCACCGCTAGTAAGTTCTCTCCTCCAGACCGGGGATTATGTGTGGCAGCTAGAGCGACAGGGTGATCTATGTCCTCAGCTAGTTCCATGCAGCCTTGGGCATTGAATAGGTGCGGATCAGATGGGCATCGGTTACTTAGCGCTGACACTAGCACCTCGGTCTCCAAGGCAGAGGTCTCAGGTTCCCCCCCTCTCGTTATGACGCTGTCAGGGATAGAGTGCTTCATCGTTACTGCTCGAGGGTATGAGGCCTCCATTTTAGCTTGGGTCTGGGTGTCGGGAGGCACATCGAGGGCTCTGTTAGCAGGCTGCAGCGGTGTCTTTTCATTTGCACTCTCTTTAAGCACTGAAGATAGATCGCTGAAGCAGTTGTCCATTTGTTGTTCAAAACCAGAAAGAAGCATATTTAATGTGGTGTAGAAGTCTTCCCTGCTGAGAGATGGCATGATGAGCTTGTTTTACCCCGTGCTCCGGGGGGGGGGGGGTTCCGTATTGATGTGAGATAGGCCGCAGGTTGATTCAGGCACCAGGTTAGTGTAGATATGAGGATTCTAATATGAATCTAATCAGCAGATCTTTAGAAAGCCGATGATGCACTTTGTGGAGGGTAATGCTGAGTAAATCCTGCAGTATATCGTAAATCCAGAAGATTTTTGCTAAAGGTTTAAAATATGCGACCTATCATGGCCGCTGCTTAGACACGCCCCCCCTCCGGCTGAAGTCTTGATCCAAGCGGGCAGAAGAGGACATCCGGACCGGCAAACATCTTCATCCAGGCGGCATCTTCTATGTTCTTCCATCCGATGATGAGCGGCTGATCTTCAAGACCTCCAGCGCGGATCCATCCTCTTCTTCCGACGACTAGATGACGAATGAAGGTTCCTTTAAGGGACGTCATCCAAGATGGCGTCCCTCGAATTCCGATTGGCTGATAGGATTCTATCAGCCAATCGGAATTAAGGTAGGAAAATTCTGATTGGCTGATGGAATCAGCCAATCAGATTCAAGTTCAATCCGATTGGCTGATCCAAACAGCCAATCAGATTGAGCTTGCATTCTATTGGCTGTTCCTATCAGCCAATAGAATGTGAGCTCAATCTGATTGGCTGATCCATTGGCTGATCAATCGGATTGAACTTGAATCTGATTGGCTGATTCCATCAGCCAATCAGAATTTTCCTACCTTAATTCCGATTGGCTGATAGAATCCTATCAGCCATTAGGAATTCGAGGGACGCCATCTTGGATGACGTCCCTTAAAGGAACCTTCATTCGTCATCTAGTCGTCAGAAGAAGAGGATGGATCCGTGCTGGAGGTCTTGAAGATCAGCCGCTCATGATCGGATGGAAGAACATAGAAGATGCCGCCTGGATGAAGATGTTTGCCGATCCGGATGTCCTCTTCTGCCCGCTTGGATCAAGACTTCAGCCGGAGGATGGATGTCTTCAGCCCCCCGCTTGGGCTTGGATCAATACATCAGAGCCAGGACGGATCGGTGTGATACCCGGTGTGGTGAAGATAAGGTAGGAAGATCTTCAGGGGCTTAGTGTTAGGTTTATTTAAGGGGGGTTTGGGTTAGATTAGGGGTATGTGGGTGGTGGGTTGTAATGTTGGGGGGGTATTGTATGTTTTTTTTTCCAGGCAAAAGAGCTGAATTCTTTGGGGCATGCCCCGCAAATGGCCCTTTTAAGGGCTGGTAAGGTAAAAGAGCTTTTCTATTTTAATTTTAGAATAGGGTAGGGCATTTTTTTTATTTTGGGGGGCTTTGTTATTTTATTAGGGGGCTTAGAGTAGGTGTAATTAGTTTAAAATTGTTGTAATATTTTTCTAATGTTTGTAAATATTTTTTTATTTTTTGTAACTTAGTTCTTTTTTATTTTTTGTACTTTAGTTAGTTTATTTAATTGTATTTATTTGTAGGTATTGTATTTAATTAATTTATTGATAGTGTAGTGTTAGGTTTAATTGTATTTAATTGTAGGTATTTTATTTAATTAATTTATTGCTAGTGTAGTGTTAGGTTTAATTGTAACTTAGGTTAGGATTTATTTTACAGGTAATTTTGCAATTATTTTAACTAGGTAGCTATTAAATAGTTATGAACTATTTAATAGCTATTGTACCTGGTTAAAATAAATACAAAGTTGCCTGTAAAATAAATATAAATCCTAAAATAGCTACAATATAATTATAATTTATATTGTAGCTATATTAGGATTTATTTTACAGGTAAATATTTAGCTTTAAATAGGAATAATTTATTTAATAAGAGTTAATTTATTTCGTTAGATTTAAATTATATTTAATTTAGGGGGGTGTTAGGGTTATAGTTAGACTTAGCTTTAGGGGTTAATACATTTATTAGAGTAGCGGTGAGATCCGGTCGGCAAATTAGGGGTTAATAATTGAAGTTAGGTGTTGGCGATGTTAGGGAGGGCAGATTAGGGGTTAATACTATTTCTTATAGGGTTATTGAGGCGGGAGTGAGGCGGATTAAGGGTTAATAACTTTATTATAGTAGTGGTGAGGTCCGGTCGGCAGATTAGGGGTTAATAATTGTAGGTAGCTGGTGGCGACGCTGTGGGGGGCAGATTAGGGGTTAATAAATATAATATAGGGGTCGGCGGTGTTAGGGGCAGCAGATTAGGGGTACATAACTATAATGTAGGTTGCGGCGGTGTACGGAGCAGCAGATTAGGGGTTTAAAATAATATGCAGGGGTCAGCGATAGTGGGGGCGGCAGATTAGGGGTTAATAAGTGTAAGGTTAGGGGTGTTTAGACTCGGGGTACATGTTAGGGTGTTAGGTGCAGATTTAGGAAGTGTTTCCCCATAGGAAACAATGGGGCTGCGTTAAGAGCTGAACGCTGCTTTTTTGCAGGTGTTAGGTTTTTTTCAGCTCAAACTGTCCCATTGTTTCCTATGGGGGAATCGTGCACGAGTATGTATTTTAAGCTGGCTGCATCCGTAAGCACCGCTGGTATTGAGAGTTGCAGTGGCGGTAAATTATGCTCTACGCTCCCTTTTTGGAGCCTAACGCACTGAAAACCCAGCCATTCTGTGAACTCTAAATACTAGCGGTATTTAAAAGGTGCGGCCAAAAAAAAGCATGCGTAGCTAACGCACCCCTTCTAACGCAAAACTCCAAATCTAGGCCACAGTCTGTTGTGTGATTATTTATTTAGGTTTATAATGCTGTTTAGCATTTAAAGTCTTCATTTCAAAGCTTTAAAAATAATGTATTAGGTGTTACTTATGAAAATTTTGAGAGGGGCCTGGAATCTAAGTCCCTCACTTCCCATTGACTTACATTATAAACTGGGTTTCAATTTACAACGGTTTTGATTTACAATTATTCCTTCTGGAACCTAACCCAGGGCTACCTGTATATTTTATATATATATATATATATATATACACTTTCTGATAAAAAATATTTTATATAAATATTAATATAACATTTTTATAAGGGTTAAAAGGTATATGGTATATGACAACATTTGTGACTGGGAAGGGCTATACTGTGTGTCACCTAGATTCCGAGTTTTGCGCTAAACAGGGTACAAAACGAACACAACAAAAGTTGCGTCATTTCACCCTTCATAGCTCTACCAGTACGAGTTTCTGGAAAGCGTCCTTGTGCGTGCGATATGGTGGTGTTAAGATCCATACCGCACAAAAGTCAAGGGCTGCTTTGACATGCTCGTGCACGCTTTCCCCCATAGACATCAATTGGGAGAGAGTGTTAGAAAAAAAACTAACACCTGAAGTGCGGGGTTGCGTTTCGGCGATCGACATTGGCAACCCCATTGATATCTATGGGGGAAAAAAAGTTACATTTAAACCTAACACCCTAACATAAACCCCAAGGGGTCAATTTATTATTGGCCGAATTGGTCCAATTCACCCTGTTTCCGAGCGAGCCTTTAAGCTCGCCGGAAACAGGAGTTAAAAAGCAGCAGTATATAGACTCTGAGGCTGCGTACAGCAATCCGCCCGATCCTATACGATCGGGCTGATTGACACCCCCTGCTAGTGGCCGATTGACAGTGAATCTGCAGGGGGCGGCATTGCACAAGCAGTTCACTAGAACTGCTTGTGCAATGCTGAATACGGACAGAGTATGCTGTCCGCATTCAGCGATGTCTGGCGGACATGATACGCTACACAATATATCATGTCCGCCAGACTGTAATATATTGATCCCATGTGTAAACCCCTAATCTGCCGCCCCCGACATCGCCACCACTATAATAAAGTTATTAACCCCTAATCTGCCGCCCCAACATCGCCACACTAATAAAAGCAGTTAACCCCTATTCCGCAGCTCCCCGACATTGCCACCACTAAATAAAGTTATTAACCCCATAACCTCCAGCCTCCTACATTTCCGCCACTAAATAAAACTATTAACCCCTAAACTGCCAGCCCTTACATTGCAAAACACTAAATTAAACTATTAACCCCTAAACCTTACTTTAAATTAAAATTACAATATAACTCTATTTAAATAAATAAAAACTTACCTGTGAAATAAATATAAATCTAACTGATAAAATAAAAAAACACTACCAATTAAAATATCTAAAAGACAACTAAAAAAACCAAATCCTATGAAAAATGTAAATAATCTAAGTTTACTAAAAATAATTAAAACTAAAATAATGAAAAATAAAAAACACTAAAATTACAAAAAAATAAACAAAATTATCAAAAATAAAAACAATTTTACCTAATCTAATAGCCCTATAAAAATAAAAAAGCCCCCCAAAATAAAAACACCCCCTAGCCTACAATAAACTACCAATAGCCCTTAAAACGGCTTACTGAAATCCTATTTGTTGTTCAAATCAGCCAATAGGATTTCAGTACTTCTCATCCTATTGGCTGTTTTGAACAGCCAATAAGATTTCAGAAGCTCTTATCCTATTGGCTGATTTGAATTTGAAGAATTAAATCAGCCAATAGGAATGCAAGGTGCACCATTTTGAAACGGCTACCTTGCATTCAACTTCAGTGTATGGCGGCGACCGTATGAAGAGGATGCTCTGCGCAGGATGGCATTGGCTTCCAAGAAAGCTCCGCTCTGCACCGCCGGGATGAAAGATATGAAGATAGAAGACACCCCAGGGATGGATGAAAACCTTGCCGCCTAGATGGAGATGGATGTCCGGACTTCAGAAACCGTGAGTAGATCTTCTGGGGTTAGTGTTAGTTTTTTTTTTTTGGGGGGGGGTATTTTTTTTAAGATTAGGGTTTGGGCTTTGAAAAAGAGCTGAATGTCCTATTAAGGGCAATGCAAAAGAGCTAAATGCCCTTTTAAGGGCAATGCCCATACAAATGCACCTTTAGGGGCAATGGGTAGCTTAGGTTTTTTTTAGAGTTAGTTTTTTTATTTTGGGAGGTTGGTTGGGTGGGGGGTTTTAGTGTTGGGGGGACTTTGTATTTTTTTTACAGGCAAAAGAGCTGATTTTTTTAGGACAATGCCCTACAAAAAGCCCTTTTAAGTGCTATTGGTAGTTTATTGTTGGCTGGGGGGAGTTATTTTGGTAGGGCTTTTTTATTTTTATAGGGCTATTAGATTAGGTGTAATTGTTTTTATTTTTGATAATTTCGTTTATTTTTTTGTAATCTTAGTGTTTCTTATTTTTCGTGATTTTAGTGTTAATTGTTTTTAGTAAACTTAGATTATTTAAAATTTTCATAGGATTTGGTTTTTTTTAGTTGTAATTTAGATATTTTATTTGGTAGTGTTTTTTTATTTTATCAGAATAGTTATGTTAGGTTAATTTATAGTTTAATGTTAGGTTTATATTTATTTAACAAGTAAGTTTTTATTTATTTAAATAGAGTTATATTGTAATTTTAATTTAAAGTTAGGGGGGTGTTAGGTTTAGGGGTTAATCGTTTCATTTAGTGTTTTGCAATGTGGGGGGCCGGCGGTTTAGGGGTTAATAGGTTTATTTAGTGGCGGGTTTAGGGGTTCCCCTTTCTTTAAAGTGACAGTATTATATGTTGTTTTTTTCTCTTCTATAATTACAATGTTTATATATATATATATATATATATATATATATATATATATCTATATATATATCTACATACACACACATACTGTATATAACTAGTATAACCATAGCTAAGTTTACATTATGTATATATTTATAAATTTTTTGAATTAAATAACTTAATGACAGAACTGAGAGAATATTTCTAAATGACAGATGAAGAGTGAGTGCCAACTTTTGAGCTGGAAACAGAGAGGCAGAAAGTGGGAAAAAAAGAATTATGTTTAAAGGGACAGTCTACACCAGAATTGTTATTGTTTTAAAAGATAATCCCTTTTTTACCCATTCCCTAGTTTTGCATAACCAACACAGTTATATTTATATATTTTTTACCTCTGTGATTATCTTGTATCCAAGCCTCTGCAAACTGCCCCTTTATTTCAGTTTTTTGACAGACTTGCAGTTTAGCCAATCAGTGATGGCTCCCAGGTAACTTCATGTGCACGAGCACAGTGTTATCTATATGAAAAACATGAACTAACACCCTCTAGTTGTGAAAAACCTGTTAAAATGCATTCTTAAGAGGCTGCCTTCAAGGTCTAAGAAATTATCATATGAACCTCCTAGGTTAAGCTTTCAACTAAGAATACCAAGAGAACAAAGAAAAATTGGTGATAAAAGTAAATTGGAAAATTGTTTAAAATTACATGCCCTATCTGAATCATGAAAGTTTTTATTGGACTAGACTGTCCCTTTAAAATGAGTACAAGACTTCCATGTTACCTCCCCAGTTAGGAATTATTCAAAACTAGTTATGATCATGGACAGACATTGGAGTCATAAATTAAGTTTATATCAAAAAGCTCTCAATATGGATGTGAGCTAACCACAACTGATGTTACAGGCAATTACTGTAATAATGGTGGGATATGGCTAATCTGCTGGATGGCAATTACTGGAATTCAGGTGGAATGGCTTTGTGCGTGGGAAAATTATTAGAATAAAAAATAATTAATATTTAATTTTTAAAAAAAGAAGATGGAGGGGAGGAAGACAAATAGTGATGTAAGTCCATCTGAAAGAATTAGGAAAAATACTACAAAGAGACAGTTAAAGAGAAGAAAATATATTAAATATAAGAGAAAATTGTTTTTTTAAGATTTTCTTTTTTATATACTTTAATTCCACTATTTCAAGTCAAGACTATACCAACCTCTGCTGGCTTTAGAATGGAAGCATATTGCACTGAGCAGCACGCCGGGCGGAAGGAGTTAAAAATACAATCTAGCTCCGCAAGTTGCGCAGCACTGCGCAACGTGCATAGGGAGATTGTAATTTAACTTCTCCGTTGTTTTCACTGATGTCCAGCCAGGCACTGTAGAGAGTTGCGGCACAACGGGGGTGACACCATCAGAGGAGATTAATTCCTGCTTGATGGTGTCATGGACCACCAATATCTTCTCATGGACCACCAGTGGTCCATGAACCACTGGTTGGCAACTGCTGATCTAGACCACAATTTTCCATCCTGTACATATTGGATGAAATATATAAAATAAATATTTTTAAAATTCTCTGATTTATTCTCCCTTTAAATCTGCATTAACATTTCAAATTTATAAAACTGAAAGGAAGATGGAAAGAGTCTGGAATGCAAAATCTCAATGCAGGTTATTTTATCATACTCAGTTATTGAACTTTACTGCAGTCATAAGCATGGACATTTGTAATTTAGCTCAAGCATCAATTAATCTGCAGTGTCTGAAGACATCCCACATGCAAAATGATGTTCAAGAGCCTATATTTATTTTTAATTGTGTTGGTTGCATTGTGGATTCCAATCTCGGTGTCTGGAAGAAAGAAAAATTGGTATTCCCGAGCATCACAGTTAAGTGCCTTTCTAAAATTTACAACACATTCAACAGCCAGCAGCTGCATTTAAAGCTAACTCTATATATATACCTGTAGTAAGCAAGCAAAAATAAAGATGCATTTCGTTCACATGTTTTATTTACTTACTTCTTTGTAGTAGAATATGTGAGCTGCTTGGAAAATAGGATACAAACAAAAAATTCAGCTAGCTCATGAATCTTCTACACAGAGACTAATGTCTAAAGTGTGGGAATTATATTGATTTCATAAACAAGTAATCCATAAAACATTCTGGATTTTAAAGCACTATAGTCATAGAGGGAATTCATAACAATGTTGCATTAACAGTTACAAATAAACAATGTTCTATGTACAGAATGTTCTTGATAATATGATTTAAATTCAATACCAAGATACAAAAGCCAAGATTCTATATGATCATAAAAATATACTGCAGAAAGATTGCAAATAATTTCCTCAAGCAGTTAATATATAGATTTAAAAATAGAAATGCATTTTTAAGAGGGTTCCCAAATTGTTAAACCATGTCATTTATATAATTATTACAAGATTTTGGTGTTTCACCTATAAGACCTATAAAAGGATCCATTTATTAGCAGCTTTAGAAGAAACACCCCAAAATATAAAAAAAACATTCCAACACTAGATGTTACTATAGTAATATATCTTAGAATGGCTGTTAGTAGGGCATTGCCCTAAATTGACTTAGTTCTTTAAAAAAAAAAAAAAAAATACAACTCCATTCTATAATAAAAGTTATCCCTAGCTTCTTCTTCTTATCTTCTTATTTTCCACTTGATCACACTTAAGCTTGAATGCGAGGTTCCTCCTATTGACTGAGCGATCGTGTTTAATTTCAACTTGTAATACGAGTGCACATTGCTGTTCGTCGCTGCCCATAGAAAATAGGGGAAGCATAAATTACTGAAAGTTTGTGCAAACAATAGCTCATCACTTGTAATCTAGCCCTTAATTAATATATATATATATATATATATATATATGAAGTATGTGCATTTGGATTCGGATAATTGCAAAAAAAAACTACCTAACATTCCTTCTATGCAAAAGGTGTGCTTTCAAATGCTTCTTCAAATAATAATATTATATATATATATATAATCCACATATTTATATGAATTCAGATAAATGCATAAAATCACTAATTTAATGTATTTGAAAATGCAAAAGAAGTGATGGCCAATATAACAAACATTCCTGCCATTACTCTCAAGGTGGGAAATTCCTTTTCTACAGACAAGAAAGTATTTTTTTGGTGGGAAAGACTTTTCTGCAGACAGAAATTGCTTCAAGTTGTCCGCTATTCAATGGTGATTAAATAATGACTTTGTTAACGAATGGTGTTGTTAAAATTAATTTGAACAAAGCAACTCCATGAATTAATCTTATATGAACCAAAAATAACTTTTATTTTTTCCTGTTAAAACATATTTCTGGTCTATATATATATTTTCTAAAGTAAAATTTACCAACTTGTAACTTTCACTCATAAAAAATCAAAAGGTTTCATAACCATCCAAAATTTACGTGCAGAGTAACTGCAGAAACTTCAAAGTAGCAAACATTTGTTCAACCTAATAGTCATAACTGTATAGTTGTCATTATTCTTGCTTAAATTTACTTTACAAAATGCAACAGCCTGCTAGAAGAATGTTTCTCAAATGTTATGGCCAGATTATTGTTATGATTATTTAGTATATTCTAATGGAATGTGAATATTTTAATATCTGTTATCTATTAGGTATTTTATTTCACATTGCATTTTTTAAAATTATTACTTAAAATAAAGTGGCTATTGACTCCATTGCAAAACAATGTGAGTGAAGTTTCAATGAGTCATCTCCCATTTAGGTCTATCAATATAATCTATTATTTGGAACCTAACTTGGAAACATAGCGACCAGCCTCTAAAAAAATATTGTTTACTGTGGTCTGTAGATTCTTATTAAGTTTATTCAAACAAAGTCATATGTCCACAGCACCAGTATAAAAACTTTTATTTAACCCATAATGGCAAAAAGGTTCTTTGCAATTTTTTGGCCTATCTTTGCCTTAAAAATGCTTAAAATTATCCATTACACACTCCACTAGAAAGTTACACTTAATTACACAATCACAGGTATAATGAAATATATGAAAGAAGAGGCTTGAGAATGAGAACAGGCCCCACTCTGATCCATAATATTGAGGAGTTCAAATATTCCTATTACTTAATTGTGTTAACAGTGGATTACTTACTGAAGGATATCACTAAACAACAAGAGCAGGTGGAACAAAATAACAATGAATTGGCCAAGTTGTTGTCCACAGAAGAATTAGATATGTCTATTGAGGAATGTTATTTCTGGTTTTAATAAAAAGTTGCTTTTGTTTTCGAATGATAATGAAAAAATAAAATAAAGTAATTTTTATTGGTTTAGGTGAATCACAACACAAACACCTGAATATTAGGCACAGTACAGAATGCTGTCATGAACATAAAATACAACATAATTACCATATAACAAATAATGCAATCATTGTACAAAAAAAAGATACTAGATCTGAACCACATTATTTGATGCATTTGAATATAACAGCTTTCATTGAGCAAAATTATTAAATTCCAAAATTAAAAGAGACAACGATAATGGAGCCTCTATACGTAACATAAATCCTTATTTATAAAGCAAAGCCATATAGTCACAATACTTTATATGTCCCTCAGAGATATAAATCTGCTGCAATCCTATCAGAACCTATTCCAAGAAGAGAAAAAAAAAATAAATAAGATAAAACAAGCAAAAAAAAAACAAACTGAGACAGCAAAACAAAAAAAAAGGGGAGGAGGTAAATATCTTTATACAATTTCAGGCTATGCATTCCTTTCTATTGCTGTTTCTAAATATATAGATACTTTAAAAGGGGTAATTAACTGTACTTGTATTGCTTTAGGGTGTGAAAGATGGAAGGAATAAATTATTTCCATTTATTAAAAAAGTGTTTAATTTTAGCTTTATTATCTACAGTGATATCAAATTGTTCTATGATCAACTGAGTGTTTGTTTTCTGCACTAGCTCAGATAGATTCAATTTAGATTTTAGATTCAATGTTTAAAAATTCGGGTCCTTCCATTAATAATGATAGCGCATACAAGCCTGCTATTAACCTCGTTATTAGTCTTATTTACTAAAAAAAAACATATGATTATCATACATTTTGAAAGGACACTGTAATATTTTATTAATGCAGAAACTAACTTAAATACAAAATTTCTGGATCTAAGGACAGCTCCACAGACAATGGTAAAGATCAGCTGCAGCAAAATTACATTTATAGCATAAAATAGCATTTACGTCCCATTTTGATTTCAGGTATGGCGTAATATATATTCTATTTATTATTTTTGTATGCGATTCCACAAGTTAGAAACTTTTCTGTATTACATTTATAGAATTGTTCCATGCTGCTGCTATTTTATTGACATTGTCCTGACCTTGAAATTACTTTAAGGTTCTATATAAGAAAGAGATATAATAATTATAATAGTTACCTGTTCTATAAATATTAACCACAAGGTCAATTACTGATCAGTTTAAATTCAATAGACATTTTTTTTTTTCTACAAAATCCTATAACCAATGATGTACCTGTAGGTATGCGAAGAAATCTTTAAAACATTATACTCCCTTTTTGAATGTTGAAAATTAGAATGAATATCCACATTCAAAATTTAAAATGTAACATTCGATTTAACAAATACTATTCAGAACTTCTTCATAGTACTTCATGTAGTAGGAAATTCAGTAAAATGATACATAATAGATACAAATATTTTAAATGGAATTTCCCTATTTCGAAATATTGCATAATTCACATTTTAAATTTAAAGAGAGCATTACAAATTACTACAACAAATACATTGATTCGAATTTTTTGAATTATTTGGAAAACTTGATTCAAATATTACATTTAAAGGGATAGTAAACATTCAGAATAATGTTATATAATTCTGCACATAATGCAGAATTATATAGCATTATTTAAGCTGTAACTTCAAAAATTAAAAGTATTTCCAGATTTTTGTAAGTGTAAAGTTGGACTCCGCTCCAGGATCTACTGAGCGGGTTTTGGATATCCAAAGGGCTTCGCATGCATGCTGGTTAGTCACAGCACGCCCGGTCGCACTATTGGACTAAATGTAGCTCGCTCCTGCTACTAGACCAGAGTGGGAGCTAGCTACATTTAGTCCAATAGTGTGACCAGGCCTGCTGTGACTAGCTAGAAAGCCCGCAAAGCGCTTTGGATATCCAAGAACCGCTCAGTAGATCCTGGAGCTGAGTCCAACTTTACACTTAAAAATCTTGAAATACTTTGAATTTTTGAAGATACCGGTAAAAAATGTTATATAATTCTGCACTGTGTGCAGAATTATATAACATTATTCTGAATGTTTACTAACCCTTTGAAGATAGCATTAGAAATACTATTACATTAAACAAATGTTAGAATGTTGTACAAACATACAAAATTCAAAATGAATGAATGAACGAATGTGTTGAAATTTGTTTAATTTTTCCAATTGCACTAAACATTTGCCCATCCCTAATGGGAACAATACTGAATATTATTACAGCTAGTGGTAAGCTTTCAAGGTCACAGAGTGAATTTATTCTTGATTTACTAAAAGATTATTTCACATTTTAATTGCATCTTGGTTCAAGACCCATTCTATCTGCAACACCAAGGAACAGCAATAAAATATAATGTGTCCCCCGCATAAGCCAATATGGTTATCTGACAATACAGATATAATTAATATTTTATTTTAGAGAGGGACTTGTCTACTATATTAGGGGTTTCTAGATATGTTTTTTAATGATCCTTTCAAGTCCAATTTCCCAGCATAATTTTTATAAAAAAAGTGTCTTGTGGTGATTATCTTTCAAATGAGGGGTCTTGGAGGTCTGTGGCTAGTAAGTAGGTATGGACAATTGTGACTGAATCAGAATTTGATTGTTAGAACGAATATTCATTTGTATATTCTTTTTACACAATTAAATATCCATAAGAACACAATTTCTTTAAAATTTGAAATTAGAATGTTATTTTTGATTTTTGAATCTTGTTTTTTATTTTGAATTATGCTTTTGAAAGAATGTTGCTTTCAAATTTGAATGTTGCTTTCAATTTTTGAATGTTCATAATAGTTTAACTATACACTTTTGAATTTCAAATGTGTATATTCAATATATTATGAACATTCAGAATCGATCATTCAAAAGTCATATCACTTTATGTCAAACAAATTATAACATTTATATTGTGCCACCAACTAAGACTATTGTAATCAGAAGTCCACTGTAAAAACTTAACTAGTTAATTAAGATAAAAAAGTCAAATCTAAATAGTCACTGTGCTTTTACAAAAAAGAAAAGAATTAAACAATATTAAAAAAATTTTAAGTGAAAACTCCACTAGGATTTTGTTCCTATTGTGACATGTAGTGACATGTGATCCTATTATTGGGAAGAAAATAGCAAACTAATGAGGATAATACATACAATAAATACACACATTGTTTTGTTAAGTCAATAAATGTCACCATCTATTATCAAATTTAACTTAAGAAGTTAACATTATAAGGTGTGCAAATCTTATCCAATAGGATATGAGTACAGTTTATATAAGGCAGAGGAAATGTTAGCCAATCATGTGTATGAATAAGGCATGAGTAGCCGAAACATGTAGGGCAGATTGGTGCCTTGTCCTGACATACCTTTTAGCAGTGATTTTAACGTTCTGATGTTTTTCCAGGTTGTTGAATAAAAAAGAAGTTTTTTAAGGATTGCTGTGTTTTCCTGTTTATTTGCTGTATCGCGTCTTCATGCCACACAGCTTGAGCAGTGATGCTATGAAACGGGAAGCCACACAGAGATTGTAATCCTGGAACAACCCTACAGCCCCAATTGAGATCTTACTGTCCGGAGCTTTCAACGTGTGTCAGATCAGAGGAGCTTTGTCCAAGACGTAGGAGACTGCTGAATGTACAAGGAGAGGAGCAGATAACAAACTAGGAGATGAGAAGAGAGGGGACCCTGACTATACACAGAGGAAACAGTGACGGTAATCAGGTGAGTGATCCGCAAACAAGCATATTTGCTGTGTCTCTTAATGTTTGTGTGCTCCTGAATACTGTGCAGACCCCTTTTGTTGGGGGGGGGGGGGGTGCTTAAGTCAACTTGGGACTAGTATTACCATTACAGTGCAAGCCTTGAGTGCTTGAGAGGGAGTGGCTGATTATATTTACATTTGCCTTGTTTTTGTGCCTCCTTTTACTCGTCTTGAAGGCTATCCCTATACTTCTCAATTTATATATTATTGACCATAGTATCGAATTAACATGGAAACAAAAGAGCTGTTTTCACTTAGATCCATCTCTGATCTGGATCTAGATCGATTAACACTAGAGGAAACATTTGTAAAACAGAAGGAATTATTTTCAATAAGTGACGTTTTCCTGGCTATGGAGCGCATCCTATTGAAGGAATATAAAGCCTGGTGGAATCAAAGATCCCTGGAGAAGTATTTAACTCTTGATTTAATACCTATGGAACTGAAGCTATGCAAATTCCCTACTTTCCTGGTTGAGGACATCAAATTTATTCAAGAGTGGAATTAAATATTAAGTGACTGTTCTAAGAGACTCATGCAATTAATCATAAGGTTTAAACAATGTCAACTTACTAAAATTAGGGAGGAATTAAATAAAATACAGGCTCAATTAAATGAGTAGACAATCTGTGGAAAAGAGGACAGCGCAAAAGGACACAATTCAAGGTAGACTTTGTTCACAGGTATAGCATATCAACACAGATTCTACTTACAAACAGTAAGTTGTTTCAAGCAATTCACAATCAATGTTGTGAACATATGAAGTCTCATTCCGTTTCTCATTTCCAATTGGTCTATTCCATTATTGGAGAAGGTTCCCTGCTGCTGTGTGCTGAGTCCGGGAGGAAACATCCCTTATCGGAAGTACTTGCCAGTCGTGGTGACATATATAAACGGAATGAGACTTCATATGTTCACAACATTATTTGTGAATTGCTTGAAACAACTTACTGTTTGTAAGTAGAATCTGTGTTTATATGCTATACCTGTGAATAAAGTCTACCTTGAATCGTGTCCTTTTGCGCTGTCCTCTTTTACACAGATTGTCTATCTATTCGCTTGTCCATCCGGTGTGAGGAGAAACACATAGGAACAGAGGGCGGCGGCAGCTGGACTGATAAGGAGTGAAAGAAGCTGTATCCGAAGCTAATCCGGTGTGCTATATTTTTGCACTTACATCCTACCCTCTAAACCAGGGGACTATTGAGCAGTAAGGCTGTTTTGTTCTTACACTATATTTTTCCACGATTAGCGCTGCTAACTGTCGGCTAGATTTAGAGTTTTGTCGGTAACGACCCGCGTAGCTAATGCTGGCTTTTTTTTCCCCGCACCTTTTAAATACAGCTGGTATTGAGAGTTCACAGAATGGCTGCGTTAGGCTCCAAAAAGGAGCATAGAGCATAATTTACCGCCACTGCAACTCTAAATACCAGCGGTGCTTACGGACGCGGCCAGCTTCAAAAACGTGCTTGTGCACGATTCCCCCATAGGAAACAATGGGGCAGTTTGAGCTGAAAAAAAACCTAACACCTGCAAAAAAGCAGCGTTTAGCTCCTAACGCAGCCCCATTGTTTCCTATGGGGAAACAGTTTCTAAGTCTGCGCCTAACACCCTAACATGAAACCCGAATCTAAACACCCCTAACCTTACAATTATTAACCCCTAATCTGCCGCCCCTGCTATCGCTGACACCTGCATATTTTTTTTAACCCCTAATCTGCCGCTCCATACACTGCAGCAACCTAAATTATCCCTATGCACCCCTAATCTGCTGCCCCTAACATCTCCGACACCTATATTATATTTATTAACCCCTAATCTGCCGCCCCCAACTTCACCTCCATCTACTTACAATTATTAACCCCTAATCTGCCGACCGGACCTCACCGCTACTCTAATAAATGTATTAACCCCTAAAGCTAAGTCTAACCCTAACACTAACACCCCCTAAGTTAAATATAATTTAAATCTAACTAAATAAATTAACTCTTATTAAATAAATTATTCCTATTTAAAGCTACTTACCTCTAAAATAAACCCTAATATAGCTACAATATAAATTATAATTATATTGTAGCTATTTTAGGAATAATATTTATTTTACAGGCAACTTTGTATTTACTTTAACCAGGTACAATAGCTATTAAATAGTTAATAACTATTTAATAGTTACCTAGTTAAAATAATTACAAAATTACCTGTAAAATAAATCCTAACCTAAGTTACAATTAAACCTAACAATACACTATCAATAAATTAATTAAATAAAATACCTACAATTATCTACAATTAAACCTAACACTACACTATCAATACATTAATTAAATACAATACCTACAAATAAATACAATTAAATAAACTAACTAAAGTACAAAAAATAAAAAAATATTTACAAACATTAGAAAAATATTACAACAATTTTAAGCTAATTACACCTACTCTAAGCCCCCTAATAAAATAACAAAGCCCCCCAAAATAAAAAAATGCCCTACCCTATTCTAAAATACAAATAGAAAAGCTCTTTTACCTTACCAGCCCTTAAAAGGGCCTTTTGCGGGGCATGCCCCAAAGAATTCAGCTCTTTTGCCTGTAAAAAAAACCCATACAATACCCTCCCCAACATTAAAACCCACCACCCACATACCCCTAATCTAACCCAAACCCCCCTTAAATAAACCTAACACTAAGCCCCTGAAAATCTTCCTACCTTATCTTCACCACGCCGGGTATCACCAATCGGTCCAGGCTCCGAAGTCTTCATCTAAGCCCAAGCGGGGGCTGAAGACGTCCATCCTCCGGCTGAAGTCTTGATCCAAGCGGCGGCTGAAGAAGTCCATCATCGGGCAGAAGTCTTCATCCTATCTGGGCAGAAGAGGAGATTCGGACCGGTAGACATCTTCATCCAAGCAGCATCTTCTATCTTCTTCCATCCGACGATGAGCGGCTCCATCTTCAAGACCTCCGGCGCGGATCCATTCTCTTCTTCCGACGTCCTAACACAGAATGAAGGTTCCTTTAAGGGACGTCATCCAAGATGGAGTCCCTCGAATTCCGATTGGCTGATAGGATTCTATCAGCCAATCGGAATTAAGGTAGCCAATAGAATGCAAGCTCAATCTGATTGGCTGATTGGATCAGCCAATCGGATTGAACTTGAATTTGATTGGCTGATTCCATCAGCCAATCAGAATTTTCCTACCTTAATTCCGATTGGCTGATAGAATCCTATCAGCCAATCCGAATTTGAGGGACGCCATCTTGGATGACGTCCCTTTAAGGAACCTTCATTCTGTGTTAGGACGTCGGAAGAAGAGGATGGATCAGCGCCGGAGGTCTTGAAGATGGAGCCGCTCATCGTCGGATGGAAGAAGATAGAAGATGCCGCTTGGATGAAGATGTCTACCGGTCCGGATCTCCTCTTCTGCCCGGATAGGATGAAGACTTCTGCCCGATGATGGACTTCTTCAGCCGCCGCTTGGATCAAGACTTCAGCCGGAGGATGGACATCTTCAGCCCCCACTTGGGCTTAGATGAAGACTTCGGAGCCTGGACCGATCGGTGATACCCGGCGTGGTGAAGATAAGGTAGGAAAATCTTCAGGGGCTTAGTGTTAGGTTTATTTAAGGGGGTTTGGGTTAGATTAGGGGTATGTGGGTGGTGGGTTGTAATGTTGGGGGGTATATGTTTTTTTTTACAGGCAAAAGAGCTGAATTCTTTGGGGCATGCCCCGCAAAAGGCCCTTTTAAGGGCTGGTAAGGTAAAAGAGCTTTTCTATTTGTATTTTAGAATAGGGTAGGGCATTTTTTTATTTTGGGGGGCTTTGTTATTTTATTAGGGGGCTTAGAGTAGGTGTAATTAGCTTAAAATTGTTGTAATATTTTTCTAATGTTTGTAAATATTTTTTTATTTTTTGTAACTTAGTTCTTTTTTTATTTTTTGTACTTTAGTTAGTTTATTTAATTGTATTTATTTGTAGGTATTGTATTTAATTAATTTATTGATAGTGTAGTGTTAGGTTTAATTGTAGATAATTGTAGGTATTTTATTTAATTAATTTATTGATAGTGTAGTGTTAGGTTTAATTGTAACTTAGGTTAGGATTTATTTTACAGGTAATTTTGTAATTATTTTAACTAGGTAACTATTAAATAGTTATTAACTATTTAATAGCTATTGTACCTGGTTAAAATAAATACAAAGTTGCCTGTAAAATAAATATTAATCCTAAAATAGCTACAATATAATTATAATTTATATTGTAGCTATATTAGGATTTATTTTACAGGTAAGTATTTAGCTTTAAATAGGAATAATTTATTTAATAAGAGTTAATTTATTTCGTTAGATTTAAGTTATATTTAACTTAAGGGGGTGTTAGTGTTAGGGTTAGACTTAGCTTTAGGGGTTAATACATTTATTAGAGTAGCGGTGAGGTCCGGTCGGCAGATTAGGGGTTAATAATTGTAGGTAGGTGGATGCGACGTTGGGGACGGCAGATTAGGGGTTAATAAATATAATATAGGGGTCGGCGGTGTTAGGGGCAGCAGATTAGGGGTACATAGGAATAACGTAGGTGGCGGCGGTGTGCGGTCGGCAGATTAGAATGGCGGCGATGTGGGGGGACCTTGGTTTAGGGGTACACAAGTAGTTTATGGGTGTTAGTGTACTTTAGAGCACAGTAGTTAAGAGCTTTAAGAATCGGCATTAGCACAGAAAGCTCTTAACTCCTGGCTTTTTGCTGCGGCTGGAGTCTTGTCATTCGATTTCTAACGCTCACTTCAGCCACGACTCTAAATACTGGTGTTAGAAAGATCCCATTGAAAAGATAGGATACGCAATTGACGTAAGGGGATCTGCGGTATGGAAAAGTCGCGGCTGGAAAGTGAGCGTTAGACCCTTACCTACACGACTCTAAATACCAGCGGTAGCCCAAAACCAGCGTTAGAAGCCTCTAACGCTGGTTTTGACAGCTAACGCCAAACTCTAAATCTAGCCGTGTATTTGCAAGTATTCAATGAAATGAGTTCCTGGTACATCCAAAATATAATGAATTAGACAAGTCACTAAGTAATACGATTATTACGTTTAGAATGGAGATTGATAATTTTAAGTTAAGAAAGTTTACAAGGGACAATAACGATTACCTGAACAAGAAGGTGTATACTTGACATATTAAGACAGGTCCCAAAACCAATAGGCCCAGATTTAGAAAGAACCATAATTGGTCTAAGGGGGAGCTACTGGGGATGAGAAAAAAGTAACCTTTTCTGACATAGAGAGTACTGATGAAGAACCAGATCATAGACCTGATAATTATGGTACTAGTGATTCTAGTGCTCTCTCAGGGGATGAAGCACAGGTGGCTTTACCAAAAAGTGTGTTAAAGAAAACATTCAGCACATCTAGTGATTCTAGGGTGGTATCAGCTAACAAAACCAGCTTAATAGCTAACTCTAAATCAAAAAGTAATGCCTCCATTAATAGACGGCAGCAAGAGTTTTTGCCAACATTTGCAATGCAGGTAGCAACATCTTCCAATGAGCAGGTTTTTCAGTTAGCACCCAAAGGAATAGAAGGAAGGGGAAGCACAGGCAGAGGAGAAAAAGGAAAAACAAGGGCCAAGCCAAAGAGAAATGCATGCAACAAATACAAGGTTAAAAAGTTATTAACCTGTCATATACTGATTTAATTGAAATGGAAGTGGAGGTCTTGAGTCTGGGATTGGGCTTTGTTCCAATGAACAAATTCAATCTCTTTGAGACCATTGTTGATATTAATAGGCTTGTCAGGGACCTAACACTTGAGAAATTATTTTAGGGACAAAATACCTTAGGCAGAAGTGAACAGACGAGTAGTGAAGTGAGGGCATCCAATGACATTGTTGACAACCAACCTAAAATCTTTGACATTGTTGATTTTCAGAAGGGAGTAGACTTTTTGACTCTTCATGAACTAGGGACCCTCAGTACACACCCAGATGGTACCATTAAAATTATTCACATGGGATTTAAACCCAGGTTGTTTTTTATCCCACTAGAACCAGGGGACCCTTCTTGGAGGTGTTTTATTGCAGAATAGAAGAGGATTTGATACAACTCTCTGAACAATCCAGCAAAATGGTACATAATCTTAGCCATGACCAAAATTGGCATTAGATGGGCTGGGGAAAAGGGAGGATATTATATTCAAACAGGCTGATAAGGGGGGCTGTATAGTTGTCATGGGAAGGGCTGACTATATAAAAGAGGCCCTACGACAGCTTACAGACAATCAGGTATATAGTGAATTAAGTTATAATCCAATGGAAAGATTTGGTATTGAGTTACGGCACCTCTTGGATGATGGCCTGATGAAGGGATTCTTCAATCTTGACACATTCAATTACCTGTTAGTTCAATGACCGGTGATTCCTCTATTTCATCACCTTCCCAAGGTGCATAAAACCTTGGAGGAGGTGAAAGGTAGGCCGATTGTTTCAGGTATCGGGTCTCTCTTTGAGAAACTATCAGGCTGGATAGAATCCCTATTACATCCTACTGTCCAACTTTTGCCATCTTACCTGAAATACACTAAACATCTGCTGAAGATCATGGAAGGTGTAAATTGGGAAGACAATTGTATGTGGCTAATGGTGGATGTAGTGGGTCTCTACTCTGCTATTCCACATGAACATGGTATTAAAGCAGTGAAATACATGTTATAAAAATTCTGTAACTATGATGTGGATTTAGTAGATTTCATAGTGGAGGCCCTCTCGTTCCTTCTTACCCCCAATTACTTTAAATTTGAAGACAACTTTTATCTCCAAAGACGTGGGACAGCAATGGGAGCTAAATTTGCCCCATCATATGCCAAACTTTTTATGGGTTGGTGGGAGCTGTCCCATGTCTTTGGGGATATTAACCCATTCAGAGACAAGATTAGATCCTTTAAGAGGTTCATTGACGACCTCCTATTCATTTGGGTTGGAGATGCCCATGAAGCAAAGGATTTTGTGACTTACCTCAATGTTAATGAGGTGGGCCTTGAGTTTACCTCAAATATTGAAGAAAACACCATACCCTAACTTGATGTCAAATTGATAGGAGATACTATCAGTGGAAGTATTCTTACTACCTTGTATTGTAAGCCTATCACATCAAATTCATTGCTCCATGCAAAGAGCAATCACCCTCGTCATACAGGGTTTGGGGTAGCCAAGGGGCAGTTCATGAGAAATAAACGGAACTGCTCCTTGGAGGTTGATTTCAACAGAGAAAGTGAAGAGTTAAAAAGGCTTTTGACAGAGAGGGGATACTCACAGACAGTTGTTAATAGGGCCCACTTGGAGATTAGTAGAATGGATAGGAATGTCATGTTAAAAGATGTCCCCCTATATCTAACAGGAATACATACAGGGAGTGCAGAATTATTAGGCAAATGAGTATTTTGACCACATCATCCTCTTTATGCATGTTGTCTTACTCCAAGCTGTATAGGCTCGAAAGCCTACTACCAATTAAGCATATTAGGTGATGTGCATCTCTGTAATGAGAAGGGGTGTGGTCTAATGACATCAACACCCTATATCAGGTGTGCATAATTATTAGGCAACTTCCTTTCCTTTGGCAAAATGGGTCAAAAGAAGGACTTGACAGGCTCAGAAAAGTCAAAAATAGTGAGATATCTTGCAGAGGGATGCAGCACTCTTAAAATTGCAAAGCTTCTGAAGCGTGATCATCGAACAATCAAGCGTTTCATTCAAAATAGTCAACAGGGTCGCAAGAAGCGTGTGGAAAAACCAAGGCGCAAAATAACTGCCCATGAACTGAGAAAAGTCAAGCGTGCAGCTGCCAAGATGCCACTTGCCACCAGTTTGGCCATATTTCAGAGCTGCAACATCACTGGAGTGCCCAAAAGCACAAGGTGTGCAATACTCAGAGACATGGCCAAGGTAAGAAAGGCTGAAAGACGACCACCACTGAACAAGACACACAAGCTGAAACGTCAAGACTGGGCCAAGAAATTTCTCAAGACTGATTTTTCTAAGGTTTTATGGACTGATGAAATGAGAGTGAGTCTTGATGGGCCAGATGGATGGGCCCGTGGCTGGATTGGTAAAGGGCAGAGAGCTCCAGTCTGACTCAGACGCCAGCAAGGTGGAGGTGGAGGTACTGGTTTGGGCTGGTATCATCAAAGATGAGCTTGTGGGGCCTTTTGGGGTTGAGGATGGAGTCAAGCTCAACTCCCAGTCCTACTGCCAGTTTCTGGAAGACACCTTCTTCAAGCAGTGGTACAGGAAGAAGTCTGCATCCTTCAAGAAAAACATGATTTTCATGCAGGACAATGCTCCATCACACGCGTCCAAGTATTCCACAGCGTGGCTGGCAAGAAAGGGAATAAAAGAAGAAAATCTAATGACATGGCCTCCTTGTTCACCTGATCTGAACCCCATTGAGAACCTGTGGTCCATCATCAAATGTGAGATTTACAAGGAGGGAAAACAGTACACCTCTCTGAACAGTGTCTGGGAGGCTGTGGTTGCTTCTGCACGCAATGTTGATGGTGAACAGATCAAAACACTGACAGAATCCATGGATGGCAGGCTTTTGAGTGTCCTTGCAAAGAAAGGTGGCTATATTGGTCACTGATTTGTTTTTGTTTTGTTTTTGAATGTCAGAAATGTATATTTGTGAATGTTGAGATGTTATATTGGTTTCACTGGTAAAAATAAATAATTGAAATGGGTATATATTTGTCTTTTGTTAAGTTGCCTAATAATTATGCACAGTAATAGTCACCTGCACACACAGATATCCCCCTAAAATAGCTATAACTAAAAACAAACTAAAAACGACTTCCAAAACTATTCAGCTTTGATATTAATGAGTTTTTTTGGTTTCATTGAGAACATGGTTGTTGTTCAATAATAAAATTAATCTTCAAAAATACAACTTGCCTAATAATTCTGCACTTCCTGTATGATGCATTTAGACCAACATTAATTACAACTTATAGTCTGCAGTGTAATGCCATCTGTAATATAGTCAACAAACATTTACCTATATTAACAGCTGAAGACAGTCTAAAAGAATATGTATCCAAGGGATGTAACTTTGTATCAAGATGTGCGTGCACTATTGGTAATTTGGTGGCCCCTAGCATGCTAAAGAATAAGGCTAAGACTGGCAGTAGCTGGCTCAATGTTAAAGGGCACTTCAGAAGCCATTATTCAAAGTGCATAGCATGTAAATATTGCAAAGTTACATCCAAAATCCAGTCAAAAACCATCAATTGAGTTTTCGATCTTGCAAGCTGTACCAACTACAGGACCGCATTTGTGGTATACCTTGTTAAATGTTCACTATGTACCAGCCAATAAGTTGGTTGTACAACCAGGGAGGCCCGCTCCAGAATTAGTGAGCATCTTAATGACATCTCCAAAGATGATGAATGCTCAGGTCTTTCTAAACACTTTATATCCGTACATGGGGGTGATGTTTCATCACTGTCATGGCAGGTTATTGAGTGTGTTCGAAACCCCATTAGGGGGGTGATAGATCAGCCCGGTTGATGTTACGTGAAGCATTCTGGATTTTTAAATTAAAAACCAGTAGACTGCATGGTTTCAATATTGAGGGGGATGTCATTAACTTTTAGAGAAGAAATTGAAAACTGAAATATTGAACTAATGGCCTTTCTTAGGGGGTATAGCCAGCTATACTGATATGATATGCTCAATACCCTTATATGTATGCATTAGTACTAAAGCCCGTGTACATGGGCCATTTTTGCTGTCCCACCCCTTGCTTTCTCCCCCCTCTCTTTTGCTCTCTCTCCCCCCTCTTTTGCTCTCTCCCCTCTTTTGCTCTCTCTCCTCTTTGGCTCTCCCCCCCTTTGGCTCCCCCCCTTTGGCTCTCTCCCCCCCCCTTTGGCTCTCTCCCCCCCTTTGGCTCTCCCCCCCCCTCTTTGGTTCTCTCCCCCCCTCTTTGGCTCTCTCCCCCCCTCTTTGGCTATCCCCCCCCTCTTTGGCTCTCTCTCCCCCTCTTTGGGTATCTCCCCCCCCTTTGGCTCTCCCCCCCCTCTTTGGCTCTCTCACCCCCTCTTTGGCTCTCTCCCCCCTCTTTGGCTCTCTCCTCCCCCTCTTTGGCTCTCTCGCCCCCTCTTTGGCTCTCTCCCCTCTTTTGCTCTCTCTCCTCTTTGGCTCTCTCTCCTCTTTGGCTCTCTTTCCTCTTTGGCTCACTCTCTCCCCCCTCTTTGGCTCTCCCCCCCCCCCTTTGGCTCTCTCCCCCCCTTTGGCTCTCTCCCCCCCTTTGGCTCTCTCCCCCCCTTTGGCTCTCCCCCCCTCTTTGGCTCTCTCCCCACCTCTTTTGCTCTCTCTCTCTCTCCTCTTTGGCTCTCCCCCCCTCTTTGGCTCTCTCCCCCCTCTTTTGTTCTCTCCCCCCCTCTTTGGCTCTCTCCCCCCCCCCTCTTTGGATCTCTCCCCCCCTCTTTGGCTCTCTCTCCCCCTTCTTTGGCTCTCTCCCCCCTCTTTGGCTCCCCCCCTTTGGCTCTCTCCCCCCCTTTGACTCTCTCCCCCCCTTTGGCTTTCCTCCCCCTCTTTGGCTCTCTCCCCCCCTCTTTTGCTCTCTCTCTCTCCCCTTTTTGGCTCTCTCCCCCCTCTTTTGTTCTCTCCCCCCCTCTTTGGCTCTCTCCCCCCCTCTTTGGCTCTCCACCCCTTTGGCTCTCTCTCCCCCCTAGTTGGATCTCTCTCCTCTTTTGCTCTCTCTCCTCTTTGGCTCTCTCTCCTCTTTGGCTCTCTATCCTCTTTGGCTCTCTCTCCCCCTCTTTGGCTCTCCCCCCCTTTGGCTCCCCCCCCTTTAACTCTCTCCCCCCCTCTTTGGATCTCTCTCCCCCCTCTTTTGCTCTCTCTCCCCCATCTTTGGCTCTCTCTCCCCCTCTATGGCTCTCTTTCCTCTTTGGCTCTCTGTCCTCTTTGGCTCTTTTCCTCTTTGGCTCTCTCCTCTTTGTCTCTCTCTCCTCTTTGGCTCTCTTTCCTCTTTGGCTCTCTCTCCCCCCTCTTTGGCTCTCCCCCCTTTGGCTCTCTCCTGACCCCTCTTTGTCTCTCTCTCCCCCCTCTTTGGCTCTCTCTCCCCCCTCTTTGGCTCTCTCTCCTCTTTGGCTCTCTCTCCTCTTTGGGTCTCTGTCCTCTTTGGCTCTTTTTCCTCTTTGGCTCTCTCTCTTTCCTCTTTGGCTCTCTCTCTTTCCCTCCTCCTTGGCTCTCTCCCCCCCTCTTTGGCCCTTCTCACCCCCTTTCCTGCTCCCTCTCTGGCTCTGTCTTCATTGAAAGCCTTTGCCTCTCTGGCCACACCCCCATTGTGGCACTCCATCTGGCCATGCCCCATTGTGGTGACACCCACTTGGCCACGCCCCTTGCCGCGTCTGGTCACGCTCCTCGCGACGCCCGGTCACGCCCCCATCGCAACGCTCCCATTGGCCACGCTCCCTGACACTCCGCTTCAGCCTTGCTCTGTGCTGAGTGCAGAGTGTCAGGATCCAAACGGTCAGGTATGTTTGTCACGTGCAGTCTCTACTGTGCATGACTGCATCTGACAAACATACTTGGCCATTTATTATATAGAATGTATATAGTTCACTATACCAAAAGAATTGATGTGATGATTAATAATGAATAAAAACCTCTACATTTTCTCCCACTGCATGTTGCACTCCTTGTATAAATGAAAAAATTTTAATGTACTGGCTCAGTTTCATTAGGTGTAAGCATGTGTATGTTTTTGTGTACTTGTGTTCTTATACATATTGGAATTAAAAGCAGTACACAATTTGCATTTATACAGTGAAAGACACTACAGCTATATTAATGTTACCCACTTGGTCATAGAGATTTGTACAAAATACCATGGGAATAATAGCTTTGTGAGTGGGAACAGGTCTAGCCTAGGACCCATATCTGTTTATGGTGACAGGAGTAAATAACCCTGTGTGGTTGATTGGCGTAACTACAGTAAGAATATATTATAATTGGCATCAATGTGATATTATAAAGTGAGACTGTTTAAGACATCACATGTGATCCTATTATTGAGAAGAAAATAACCAACTAATAAGGATAATACTTACAATAAATGCACACATTGTTTTGTTAAGTCAATAAATGTCAACATCTATTATCAAATGTGCCTTAAGTAGTGAACATTATAAGGTCTGTCATTTTTATCCAATAGGATACGAGTACAGTGTATATAAGAATAGAGAAAACAAAGAAAACAAGGCACAACTCCTCTAAGTGCAGTTAATCATAAAATACACATAATTTATTAACAATCACGATTAAAAACTCACTAGATACAACCCCAAACAATATGAGGTATGGTATTGGCACCCGAGAACCATGTAGGTCTCTCAACCGATATCCCTCTAAGTTCCACAGTAGCAGAGTTCCAAGGCTGTAGTTAATTTCCACAGATATGCACACTGTGTGTGCTACGCACTCCCTGTGCTGACTGGAAGGGATCAGTTCCTTCAATATGTCCACGGGTTATCAGGTGACCCAAATGTCCAGATATAATACAAATATAATGCAATTCAAATAAAGGTTTAAAAGTTGAAAGACCGCCAACATTCAAACCAGCGGTACACTGACAAAGCAGCAGGCTACGTGTAACAGCTGATTGTGGTGGCGTAAAGACAATGGGTGTGGCCTTACGCATTTCGTAGGGATTCCCCCTACTTCATCAGAGCCTCTGGACATTTGGGTCACCTGATAACCCAAGGACATATTGAAGGAACTGATCCCTTCCATTCAGCACAGGGAGTGCGTAGCACACACAGTGTGCATATCTGTGGAAACCAACTACAGCCTTGGAACCCTGCTACTGTGGAACTTAGAGGGATATAGGTTGAGAGACCTACATGGTTCTCAGGTGCCCATACCATACCTCATATTGTTTAGGGTTGTATCTAGTGAGTTTTGAATCATGATTTTTAATAAATTATCTGTATTTTATGATTAACTGCACTTAGAGGAGTTGTGCCTTGTTTTCTTTGTTTTCTCTATTCAGCTATCATCCGGTCTCCAGTGCTGTGACATATATGAGGCAGCAACTTTGATTACCTGACTTCGCTACTCTTTTGAAAGCAGCATATCCTTTGAATATATAACATCTATTTTCATTACACGCTGTGTGTGTGTATATATAATAAGATTGAATGCACTAATAATATTTTTGGGGCACTTTTTGTATTTTTTGTTGTTGTTTTTTTGTATTTTTAACAGCGTATATAAGGCAGAGAAAATGTTAGCCAATCATGTCTATGAATAAGGCATGAGTAGCCGAAACATGTAGGACGGATTGGAGCCTTGTCCTGACATACCTTTCAGAAGTGATTTTAACATTCTGATATTTTTCCATGTTGTTGAATAAAGAAGACGTTTTTTAAGGATCGCTGTGTTTTCCTGTTTGTTTTCCGTATCACGTCTTGGTGGTCTGTGGCTAGTAAGTAGGTATGAACAAATGTGACTGAATCAGAATTTGATTGTTAGAATGAATATTCCTTTGTATATTCTTTTTACACAATTAAATATCCATAAGAACACAATTTCTTTAAAATTTGAAATTAGAATGTGATTTTTGATTTTTTAATCTTGTTTTTTATTTTGAATTTTGCTTTTGAAAGAATTTTGCTTTCAAATTTGAATGTTGCTTTGGATTTTGAATGATCATAATAGTTTAACTATACACCTTTGAATTTCAAATGTGTATATTCAATATATTAAGAACATTAAAAATCGAACATTCAAAAGTCATATTACTTTATGTCAAACAAATTATAACATTTATATTGTGCCACCAACCAAGACTATTGGAATCAGAAGTCCTCTGTAAAAACTTAACTAGTCATTTAAGATAAAAAAAAGTCAAATCTAAATAGTCACTGTGCTTTTACAAAAAAGAAAAGAATTAAAAAATATTAAATATTGCATAACAGTGTTAAAAAAAAAATGGATAAAAATAACAGAACTACCCTCACATCACTAAAATATTCCTCTCTGACCCAAAAGCAATTGGTAAATGAAAGCAACGACCATGCAGTAAATTTTCCATTCCCTCCCAAGTGAATGACAAATTACTGTTTCACAGTACAAATTCAACACATCATTTCACAGCCAAATAAGAACTTGCAGATGTGTATTTATCCAAAAACCATGCACACATATTTCATCTGTTCAAAACACCAACAATAACCTCTAATATTTATTAGAATATCAAATTATTATTTTGTCATGACAATAACATATGAATAGATCTTTTTTTTCTATTATTCTTTTTTGTTTCTTACTTTGCGGATTAATAAACAGAAAAAGTAGATTAAAATATACGCTGAATGAAAGCCTTACTTATTACATATTTTGAAATTGTTTTTGTTTATGTAAGGTGGAAACGTATATTTTTGTAGCCCAAGGAAGAGTATGAGTATGCTGAAATGACTTCATTGAAAATATCTGAAATATCTACATAAACATATGAAAAAAACTTGCATATCCTAAACACATTGAGCTAGATTACAAGTGTATTTTTTTTGCTTAAAGGGACACTATACCCAGACATTTTCTTTCATGATTTAGATAGAGAATACAATTTTAAACAACATTCCAATTTACTTCTATTACCTAATTTGCTTCATTCTTTAGATATACTTTAATGAAGAAATAGCAATGCACACGGTGAACCAATCACAGGAGGCATCTATGTGCAGCTACCAATCAGCAGCTACTAAGCATATCTAGATATGCTTTCCAGCAAAGAATATCAAGAGAATGAATCAAATTAGATAATAGAAGTAAATTAGAAAGTTGTTTATAATTGTATGCTCTTTCTAAATCATGAAAGAAAACATTTGGGTTTCATGTCCCTTTAAGTGAAAACTCCACTAGGATTTTGTTCCTATTACAAGTTCCAAAAAAACTTTTTTTGCGCTAGCGTTAACCCGAATAGCGCGAAAAACCTAACTTAAGTTTTTGCATGCATTTATTCCCCCATAGAGATTAATGGAGAAAAAAAGTGGAAAATAAAACACCCAAGATCACACAAATGCCATTGCTTTTTTGCATTCCCATAGATAACACCCGTTGCGCAAACAACATAGCATATTCGCATTAGCAAATGTCAAATATTTACAGTACATACATAGTTAAAATCTTTATTAAATAGGAATTAGGCATACATATTTTATCATGTTTTGATCTGCTTAATGGCAAAGAGCTATAATGCACTTACTGTATATATATATATATATATATATATATATATATATATATATATATATATATGTATATAATTATTACATATACATAAATGTTTTTATATGTGTATATATGACTGTAAATATATATACATATATATATATATATATATATATATATATATATATATATATATGTATATATAAATACATTAATATATATGTACACATATATAAACATATGTATATACATATCTTTAGAGATGTATATGTACTGTATCTCAATGTTAAAGCCCTTTGCCTGCCTTTTCTTTTCTAACACCTGAGATCTCCAATCTTTGAGCCCATTTTTGAGCAATATTTTTTTTAAATAATTTTTTTTAGACTGTGTCAATTTAAGTTTAAGTGTACTTTGTAATGTATTGTTTAAGTGTTTTGTGCAACCACAGCTCTGAGATCGCTGTAAGGATTGAAGCGTAAATGGAGATTTCACTTCACTTGTAATGTCAGCAAAATAAAAATGGCGCACAAAGACATGATTGCGCAAATGCTCCTCACTTGTAATTTAGCCCATTTTTAGGTATATTTTGCAATAAATCTCATATTATTTTCATGAATAACATGTCATTTTAATACTACAGAGACATATGTTACTATTATATCAATTTATAATTACTATAGAGATGTAGACTATAGAGATGTAGATTAAAGGGGCACTCAAGTCAAAATTAACTTTTATGATTCAGACAGAGTATGCAGTTTTAAGACACTTTCCTATTTACTTCCATTATCAAATTTTGCACAGTCTTTTTATATTCACACTTTCTGGGGAACAAACTCCTTCTGAGCATGTGCATAATTTCAAAGGGTATACGCATACTAGTTTGTGATTGGTTGATGTCTATCACATGATACAGGGGGCCTGGAAAATGGGAGAAAAAAAACATTTATCAGAAAAAAAAATCTACTGCTTATTTGAAATTCAGTAGTAGGTGTTAAATCATTGTCTTTTTATTATGCACTTGTTAATTATGCAGTTCTACTGCAGTGAGTGATCCTTTAAGTATTTTTTAGACTTTCAACATTGATATACATATTGCTTGCTGTCCAAAAGTAAGAGATTTATAACATCCATGTTTTAAAGGTAAAAGTAGTATCGAGTTACGTTAATGTTACACTATCATCATTTATAAAATATTACCGCTAGATTTAGAGTTTTGCGGCCAAAGGGGTGCGTTAGCTACGCAAAGAGGGGGGATAGAGAGAGAGCAAAAGAGACTTAGAGAGACAGGGGGAGAGAGATCAAAAGAGGGGAGATAGAGAGAGCAAAAGAGAGGGAGAGAGACAGCAAAAGAGAGGGGGAGGGAAAGCTCCAAAGAGGCGAGATAGAGAGAGAGGAAGAGAGACAGCAAAAGAGAGGGGGGAGGGAGAGCAAACGAAAGGGGAGGGAGAGAGAGATCAAAAGAGGGGAGATAGAGAGAGCAAAAGAGAGGGGGAGAGACAGCAAAAGAGAGGGGGAAGAAAGTGGAGAGAGACAGCAAAAGAGAGGGGAGAGAGAGCAAAAGAGAGGGGGAGAGCGCATAAGAGGGCAGAGAGAGAGTGCATAAGAGAGGGGAGAGAGAGAGCATAAGAGAGGGGGGAGAGAGAGCATAAGAGAGGGGAGTGAAAAAGCAAAAGAGAGGGGGAGAGAGACAGCAAAAGAGAGTGGGGAAAGAGAGCAAAAGAAAGGGGAGAGAGAGAGCAAAAGAGGGGGGATATAGAGAGCAAAAGAGGGGGAAGGAGAGTGCAAAAGAGAGGGGGGAGAGATAGAGCAAAATAGAGAGGTGGAGAGAGAGAAAGAAAAAAAGAAGGGGGAGAGAGAGAGAGCATAAAAAAGGGGGGAGAGAGAGCAAAAAAGAGGGTGGAGAGAGAGCGCAAAAGAGGTGGTATAGAGAAAGCAAAAGAGGGGGGATAGAGAGAGCAAAAGAGAGGGAGAGACTCTCTCTCTCTCTCTCTCTCTCTCTCTCTCGTATTTTGAAACAATTAGGGGTGCACTGATATATCAGCCACCAAAACTTATCGTCCGAAAATGGGGTTACTGGCAATTTGTCAATGGTAAAAAAAACCTGCAGAAAATTTTGCACTACCTCACTCCAAAAAACTGTCCCGTAGAATGCTGTCTCCACTGCCTGCCCTCAAGCATGAGCAGATATTTTGGTCTGATGCCGTGAGCTCCGCCCACCTGACCCTTCCCCTGCAAGTTATTATGCAAATGAATCATTATTCAGAGATTTCCTACTGGATCTTTTTTGTTGCACTCACTTTTTGAGGAGGCTGTCTGGAGCTCCGTTAACAATGGTATTTCCAAGATTTTAAAGCATATTACTACTCACTGCACCACCAGTTATATACCCTGAAAGGGTACCTCTATAATACTTAAACACTCTGAAGAAGTTCACCACGCCAGCAGTAATGTGCCGCACTTAAGGTCTATATAAGTATAAGTATAAACCAGTTTCATTACTACTCACTGCACCATCAATTCTGTATCCTGACTTAGACAGGGTACCTCTGTAATACCTAAACACTGAAGAAAGTTCACCATGCCGCGGTAATGTGCAGCACTTAAGGGCTATACGCCAACCATACACTGCTTGATACAGAACTCCATGTGAGATATCAGTGTTATGACCTGCCGAGACACACAGACCCTGCGGGGGGAGGTCTTATGACAGCTGCAATGTTTTAGACCATTTTAGTTTAGACAAACTTTCTGAATGCACATATTAGCAGGATGATTGACATCATGTACTTGCTTTTAATTTAACCAGACCCCAGGCTTATCAGAGGCAAACCACAATTCTTAAGGAATAATTAAGCTGAGTGTCCTATTAACCTTGATGGGGAAAATCTGGTGACCCTTGGATTGTGTCACAATTGAGTTTTTTGAAGACATGGTGGCCAGAGATGAGCAGAAAATCAGTAAAGAGCTTTAAATGATTTATTGATGAAGCTAAAGTATATATCTATGGTAACCTCATAAATATAGGCAAGAGAGAAGCCTTAGACTAGATAAGGGACAAAACAACCGCAGTGACACAAGGAGATTGTGTCCAGTAAATGTCTGAGCATAGCAAGCAAGGTCCAAAGCAGGCAGCTGCTAAAACTATTATAGTATGTAGGTAGCAGTGGTCTCCCTCTGATAAGCCTGGGGTCTGGTTAAATTAAAAGCCAGTACATGATATCAAGCATCCTGCTAATATGTGCATTCTGAAAGTTTGTCTAAATTGTTTAAAAAGGACTAAAACATTGCAGCAGCCATAAAACCCCACCTCCACAGTGTTTATGTCTTGGCAGGTACTATCCTTCCCAGCAACTGTCAGCTGTGATGGGACCGCTTAATCCCCATTCGGTCCCATCACAAGACACACTTTTTAGATAAAAGTCTGGTTATTTTATACTTTATTATTTTATTGGCTTGTATTTTTTCAATTCATATTAATTTAAATTCATGACATTAAATAAAAAGTCTAATATAATAAAATTATACCAAAAAAAACAACAACCCTTTTTTTAAAATAAAGGTCAGTTTTGGTTTCAGATTTCGGCCAGTTGCTTCCTAAATTGTTGGTTTCGATTTCGGTCCAGAATTTCCATTTTGGTGCACCACTAATATTTATACCTATATATATAGATGGTTAAATATAAATATATATATATATATATATATATATATATATATATATATATATATATATATATATATATGTAAAAATATCTACTGTATTTATAAATACATAGACCATATTTTGCTTTGTGCAGAACATTGGTATGTGACATATTTACAGTAAATACATAGTTAAAACCTTTATTAAATATGAATATTGAATAAATATGCTTTTACATATTTTCATCTACTTAACAGCAAAGGGCTTCAATACACTTCTATATATGTATATATATATGTATACATATGTATTTATGTGTTTATATGTGTATATATGTCTGTAAATACATATGTAAACATACAGTCATGCAAAAAAAAAGTACACCCTCTTTGACATCAGGACATAATACAAATAATCTGGTCTTTAGCAGGTCTTAAAATTAGGTAAATACAACCTCAGATGAACAACAACACATGACATATTGCACTGTGTCATTATTTATATAATAAAAATAAAGTCAAAATGGAGAATCCATGTGTGAAAAACTCAGTACACCCTTATTGCTTCCATAGGAATGGAGAGGCTAAGAAGCAGCCAGGTGCTGCTAATGAAATGCCCTTGATAAACTGATCATCAGCAAGTGTGACCACCTCTATAAAAGCTGAAGTTTTAGCAGTTTGCTGGTCTGTGGCCTTCAAGTGTGTGTTAACACAATGCCAAGGAGGAAAGACATCAGTGATGATCTTAGAGAAGCAATTGTTGCTGCACATCAATCTAGGAAGGGATAAGGCCATTTCCAAACAATTTAAAGTCCATCATTCTACAGTGAGAAAGATTATTTACAAGTGGAAAATGTTCAAGACAGTTACCAGTCTTTCCAGGAGTGGACGTCCCAGCAAATTCACCCCAAGGTGCAATTGTCAGAGAAATTGCAAAAAATCCAGAGTTACAGTTAAATGTTACAATTCATGACAGTACAATTAGAAAACGTATGGATTGTATGGAAGGGTTGCCAGGAGAAAGCCTCTTATCTCTTAAAAAGTCGCATCTGAACAAACCACAAGACTTATGGCACAATGTCCTTTGGACAGACAAGACCCAAGTGGAGATGTTTGGGCATAATGCACAGTGCAACGTTTGGCAAAAGCCAAACACAGCATATAAGCACAAACACGTCATACTAACTCTCAAGCATAGTGGTGGATGGGTGATGATTTGGGCTTGTTTTGCAGCCACAGGACCTGGGCACCTTGCAGTCATTGAGTCGACCATGAACTCCTCTGTATACCAAAGTATTCTAGAGTCAAATGTGAGGCCATCTGTCCAACAGCTAAAGCTTGGACAAAATTAGGTCATGCAACAGGACAATGATTCCAAGCACACCAGCAAATCTACAACAGAATGACTGATAAAGAAAAGAATTAAGGTGTTGCAATGGCCCAGTCTGTTTCCAGACGTTAACCAAATTGAAATGATGTGGCGGGACCTTAAGAGAGCTTTGCACAAACGAATGCCAGCAAATCTCAATAAACTAAAGCAACTTTGTAAAGAAGAGTGGGCCAAAACTCCTCCACAATGATGTAAGAGACTGATAAAACGATTACTTCAAGTTATTGCTGCTAAAGGTGGTTCTACAACCTATTGAATCATAAGGTGTACTTAGTTTTTCACACATAGCTTCTCCATTTTGGCTTTATTTTTGATACATAAGTAATGATATAGTGTAATATGTCATGTGTTGTTGTTCATCTAAGGTTGTATTTACCTAATTTTAAGACCTGCTAAGGACCAGATTATTTTTATTATGTCATAATACGTAGAATTCAAAGAGGGTGTACTTCCTTTTTCGCATGACTGTAAATAGACAAAAAATAAATAAATATATCTATATACAGGTATACTGTATATATACCGGTATATACATATATATCCATCTTTAGGCATGTTTATGTATGTATGTCTATGTTAAAGCCCTTTGCCTGACTTTTTTTTTCTAACACCTGAGACCACATATCTTTGAGCCTTTATACCTTTTGTGTGCAATATTATTATTGAAACATTTTTATTAGATGGTGTTTTAATATGAGTGTAAGTTTACTTTGTAATTTATTTTTGTGACACTTATTTGTTTCAGTAAACAGTTAACCAAAGTTTTGAAGTTGTGGAAACCATTCTATCGTAAATCAGGTTTACTTTTCAAACCCTTTGCAATAAACCCCTTATCACTTAGGCACAAATGTTCTAGCCCTATGAATTTTGCATAGAAGCTCATAGTCACCATTTTGTTTTAACTAGGAGTGTGATTTTTTACTAAACTTTCTTGATTACACAGCTTTTCAATAACCAGTACTTAGCTATTGTAATTTACAATATAGATCAGGATACAATAGGGAAAAGGAATGATTTAAAATGACAAAATAAAGGCAAAAATATATGTAAATAATTTAATACTCTTCAGTGGGTAAAATGAATGATTGGGAACACATTAAAAAAGAAAAATGTTATGCCATATCACCATTTTTCACTAGTATTTACTAACAGTTTTTTTTGTTTCATAGTTAAATAGTCTTTATTTGATGGTTTGAAACTTTAGAAAGTTTTATATAAATGTTAAAAGCATTAACAATTCTAATGGAAAACAAATAAGCTAATGCTCATTTAATATTAGTATATTATGAAAGCCTAAATCACTGGTGATAACAACCCAAAGAATCTGAACATATTAAATTAACCAGACATAATATGCCAATATAGCAACATAAGGATAGATTACACGTGGATCAATAAAACTTGAGCGGGCAATGCGCTATGTTGCACATAATCATCAGAGCTTAATTGGTAATACATGGTATTGGATAAAAATTGTAATCAAAGACTTGTTTTGTGTGAGTGCTAAAATTAACAAATCCCATACTTATAATGGAAAGCACTAATTAGCGTGCTGGACAAAACATATTTCAAGTAAAGCTTCAGCTTGAAATATCACTTTTGAAAAGCTGATGTAAACTGTTACTTGTGAATGGTAACAGTCCACAACAGCAGTAACCACACTGTAAAAAAAAAAATGAATACATGAACCCCCAAACTGCACCTATACCCATTGCAAAAAAACATAAACCACCACAACTCCCAACACAAAAATACCCCCATGCTATATTTAACCCTAAACTGTCACAACCCAATGCAAAATACCCCTTCATTATTACTTTATTTTAGGTTTATAGTATTCAATTTTTTAAGGGATATTTTATTTTTTAAAATGTCTTTTAGTTTTTAGGATGGGTTTAGGGTGTATTTTACTTTTGGGGGTTTAGTTCTCTAGGATAATTTTATTTATGGAGGGTTTTGTAATATTTCAAATTTTTGTTAATTTTTTTAACTAATATTTTATTTTTAACTTTTATGTACTTTTTAATGGTAATTTATTTTTTATTTTAAAATACTTTTTATTGAACATTTTTGTAAGAAACATACAAAGAAAGAAGTACTTTTATCATGACATTCTCATCCCTTCTGGTATATAGGTGTTTGGGGCCAATCAACTGTCTTTGTGCCCAACTATATACCTTATCACTAAACAGAGTGCGAATCTCTAGCTTGGGCTAAGATTCCTTAGAAAATTTTCCCTTTGATCTTAACCCGTCTTATATAACCAAAAAGGTGGGTCACATAATGGTGGGATGAGTAGTATTCGTTGCAAACATAGTAAAGTCAATTAGTAAAGTACTAGTTGTAAACAAACCAAACAATTCAAACAATTTCTCCTTCCATTCATATATTAAACAGTGTCTCTTTCTTAAGAATAGTATAGTACCTGAGGGTTGGAGACACTTCTTCCCGCGGCGCACTCCCGTCAACCCCATATCAGCTCATGTGAGTTTCAGACCCTAGACCTCTGTTCTTGTCTACCTATCCAATATAGCCATACTTTTTGTACTGTTTCCCTATTGTTTAGAATTCCTGCTGCTTCCTCGTACATGGTGTAGGTAAATTGTATTTTATTATATATTTCTGTCCATGTTGGTGCGCCTACTTTCCAGTATCTTGCGATACATATTCTTGTGATTGTGCATAGAATTCTAATGAAGGTGTTCAGGTGTCTGTGATACGTCTCTATGGGTTCATGTAGTAGTGCTTGTTGTATGGTGAGGGTCACCTCCTCATCTATCAACTGGCCTATAAACGAAGATAATTTATTCCATATTTCTTGCACAGATATGCAATCCCACCACATGTGTCTGTATGTGCCTTTTTGTCCGCATCCTCTGTAACACAAGTTACTCCCCTGGGGCTTGAAGTGTGCCGACCTAACTGGGGTCAAATACCACCTGAAGGCTGTTTTTAGTGTGTTCTCTTTTAAGTCAACGCTTAGTAACCCCTTATCTCCTGATTGAAAAATTAACTCCCACTCCTGTTTATGTTTTACTATATCCAGCTCCTTCTCCCATGCTAGCATCACTTGTGTTTTTGGTTCAGAAGGGGGGGACTGGATAGATACATATAGCTTGGATATTGAGCGTTTGAGTCTATGTGGGCAGACACTAGAGATTTCTAACGGAGTGGTTACCTTACTAGGTGCATTTTTGAGGAATTCTCGGAGAGAAGATTGCAGTTGTAAATAAATGAACCATTGTAGCTTGAGGGGGGCGATCTTCTCTTGTAGCTGAGAGAAAGGTATCAGTGTGTTCTTTTCTATAATGTCAGCTACCCTGTAGAGACCTTTGTTTTCCCATTTTTCTAGATGTTTATGTGTATCTCCCTGCAATAGGTATCTAATTGGCATTAGCAATGAGTTTTTAGGGAAGATGTCCTCTCTTTTCCAAGTTGTTGACCAAACCTTAATGGTAAGGTTTCTTGTGTGTGAGTCTGAATGATAGCTATCAATCTTATTCTGTTGCGTGGCCCACAGAATGGAGTCCGGGTATGGTCTCCCCTCTAGTTCCGCTTCTAGTTTAATCCAAACAGCTTCTCCCTCTCTTTTCAGTATCATTGCATCTTGTGCTAATCTCGCTGCTCTATAGTAGTCCATTAGATTAGGTCCCCCGACCCCTCCTAGTGATCTATGTCTATGTATTAGGTGTCTAGAAATTCTTGCCATTTTAGTACCTCTTATGAAAGCTGAGAGATCTGTCTGTAGTCTTTCGATGTCTGCCTTGACAATCTTAATTGGTAGCGCTCTAAATAGGTATAGTACTCGGGGTAATATGGTCATTTTGACGGCAGCCAGTCTACCCATCCAAGAGAAGTTATATTTACGCCATTTTGCTATATCTTGTCTGATTTTTTGAAATAGAGGTAGGTAGTTGTGTTTATATAAGTGTTGTGTTTGTTGTGAAAGATAAATCCCTAAGTACTTAAGTGTGTGCTTAACCCAACGAAAATCAAAGTTTAGCTCCAGTAGCTTCTTAGTTTGGTGAGGGATAGCGATAGGGAGGACCTCACACTTGTCCGAACTAATTTTGTAACCTGAGATAGTCGAAAAGGATGTTAATACTGCATATAGGTTGGGTAAGGAGATGAGGGGTTTTGTGATGGTCAATAGGATGTCGTCCGCGAATAGGGTCAATTTGTATTCTGATTGTGCTATCTTAACTCCTTCTATATCTGGGTGTGCTCTAATACTTGCTGCCAGAGGTTCAATACAGAGCACGAAAAGCAGGGGTGACAGGGGGAACCCCTGTCTCGTGCCATTAAGTATGGGGAATATAGCAGATCTGTATCCTCCCGCAGTCACCTGGGCTTGGGGTTGTGAGTAGATAGCCTGGATAGCTGTCATAAATGTGCCCTCAAAGCCCATTTTCAGTAAAACCTTGGTCATATACTGCCAGTCAATCCTGTCAAACGCCTTCTCCTCATCCAGCGATAATAGCAGAGAAGGCGTCCTTTGTCTTTCTAGATGGTGAATAATATTAGTAATTCTACGTAGGTTATCTGGGGCTTCCCTATCTTTCACGAATCCCACCTGGTCTGGGTGGACCAAATTGGGGAGAATCTCCTTAAGGCGATTCGCTAGTATCTTAGTAAATAGTTTCAGATCCTGATTTATCAACGAGATTGGGCGGTAGTTCTTACATCTTTTGTGATCTCTATCGGGTTTGGGGATCACCACTATTTTGGCTAGGAGCAGCTCACTCGGGATAGAATTCCCTTCTAAAATATAGTTACAGACTTTGGTTAGGTGTGGTATTAGGGTGCCGCGGAACAATTTATAATATTCTCCCGTGAAACCATCGGGGCCTGCTGCTTTACCAGGCTTAAGGTCTTTTACTGCTTTCACTACTTCTAAGGCAGTTATTGGGGCATTTAGGGTATCCTTTTGCTCTTTATTAAGGACTTTTAATGGGCAGTTTGCTAAGAATGTGTCAGTATGTTTATCTGTCCCCGTGTTATGTAAGACTTTTTTCCCATCATACAATTTGCTATAGAAGGTGGCGAATGTGTCAACTATTTCTTGTGGGTTCGAAGTCAATGTTCCCTGATCCGTTTCTATCGTAGGAATGAATGTAGCTTTGCCTCTTTCCCTAATCCTGTGTGCCATAAATTTATCTGGTTTGTTGGCATAGATGAAATAATGTGCCTTCAATTTTTGAATTGCTCTTGCAGCTTGGGAATTTAAAATTTTTGCTAGCATGGTTTTCTTGGTTTGGAGGGTCTGCAATATTGTCTTCTTCCCTGTTAATTTATGTTGTCTTTCCAAAGTTTCTATCTCTTTTTGTAATTGTTCTAATAGATGCCTATTTTGGTGATTTATGCTGGCTTTCTCTTGTATCAGTAGTCCCCTGATCACTGCCTTGTGTGCTGCCCATGTGTTTATAGGGTTGTTTGTGGTGTCTATATTTAATTCCCAGTACTCCACCAGCGACTGCAGAACCTTGTCAAATCTCTGCGGGTGTTTCATAAGAGTCGGATCAAAAGTCCATGATCTTTTTCTATTGCTATCTATCATCCCACTTAACTTTAATAATAGAATAGAATGGTCTGACCAAACACATGAGTGAATAGTTGAGTTCTGCAGCAACGGGTGGAGCGCCTGACTAACAAAGATGTAATCCAATCTTGTATAGGTGTTATGAGCCGTGGAGAAAAAAGTGGTGTCATTTGTTGCTCCGTATAGCGTGTGCCAAGAGTCCATCAGGGAGTGTGGTGTAAGAGAATCCTGTATCGATTTAACTAATCTATTGTGTCTGTGTTGTTTGTTGGATAAGGGAATGTGTTTAGTTCCCACTAGTGGGGCCATAGAGATATTAAAATCCCCCGCTAGTATAATTTTAGTTTGGGACCATTGGGTTAAGAGATTGGAAACGTGTCTAAAGAAATCATGTTGGTTTTCGTTGGGAGCGTAAATGTTACATAATGTAACCTCAGTATCTAGCATCTTTCCTCTGACTATTAGGTATCGGCCCTCCGGGTCTGCCAAGATGCTTTCGAGGGTAAAGTTAACAGATGAGTGTATAAGGATTGAAACTCCTCTTTTTTTAGCAGCTGCAGTGGCGTGAAAGTGGGTGCAGAAATGTTTTGACCAGTATTTTGGGATATTGGTTTTGAGGAAGTGTGTTTCCTGAAGAAACAAGATATTGGCCTTTAGAGATGTATATTGGGATATGGCTACCTTTCTTTTGGTATCAGTGTTAAGCCCTCTAACATTATGTGAAACTATATGTATATTAGAAGACATTATGAATTCCCCTGTCCCCTATCTGCGCCCTGAGAGTGTCATGCGTGTCCACAATTACCTTCAGATGTAAAGTCTTACTTGCAGTGATGTTTTGTTTCGGAGCTTGGGGTCCACAGGAGTACGCCACGGAGGTGTCACTAGAAGGAGAAAAAACAACAAGGGTGAGAAACAAGTCCCATTATTGGGAGCAATAACTAAAACTTTATCCCTAACTTTGGGATAGAACATTTGATATAAATAGCTGGTTAACTGTTGTGAGTTCCCTGTTTATTCCTCAGTTAGAGGGAAGGGCTGGGAGGGCCCATCTAGACATATCAGTTTTATCTTATTAATTAAAGAAAAGAGAGGGAAGTTATTACAAAACAATAGTTCTTGAACAATAACATTAACATAACACTAGTGGCTCAAGGGTCCTACAGCTGTGCACATCTTTTCTTTTAACTTTTTTTTAAAAAAAAAATGTCAAACATAAATGATACATAGCCTGTATTTTTGTCAGCTACTTCTGTCACTTAGGCATCCTGTTGCAGGAGATGCCCAAAAAGAGTTTTGCTGTCCCACTTTTAAGTGTTATGCTTCAAAATTCTTTGTCTCATGAGGTTGAGAGTTGAGATCTTTGTCAAAGTTCTTTATCTCTGAGTTCCTTTGTCCTCCGTTTCTTGTATTTTGATGTGTGCCATTTAGATTGGTCCTCTGTCCGCGTAGATGGTGGTTTGGATATTAGGGTTGATTTTCTCTCAGGTAGTGAAGGTGTATCCAGGCCTAGCACCTCACATACTTCGGGGATATCTTCTGGTTCCTTAATAGTTATGACTTTAGTGTCTTTTGTTATGAGTAATGCAAAGGGGAAGCCCCATCTATATGGGATCTGCTTTTGTCTCAGCAAGGAGGTAAGTGGACGTAGGGCGCTTCGCCTCTGCAAGGTCCGAAGGCTTAGATCTTGATAGAACTGGATCACATTGCCTTGGAATTTAAAAGTGGGTTGTTTTCTAGCAGCCTGGAGAATCTTTTCTTTATCTGGGAAGAAGGTCATTTTGATTACGACATCTCTGGGAGGAAGGCCCATCTTCGGTTTAGCTTTCAATGCTCTATGAGCTCTTTCGACATGGAAGGTGTAGTCAGAGGGAGAATTTGTGATCTGAGTGAAAAGCTGTGTAAGGTAAGCTAAAAGTTCCCCTCCTGTTATTTCCTCTGGGACTCCTTTCAGTCTGAGATTGTTTCTTCTACTCCTGTTTTCCAGGTCATCTAGCTTATCCTGGAATTCTAGAAGTTGTTGTTGCTGTGATGAGACCGCTTGAGATATTTCATCTACATTCTCAACCATAGCATCTTTCTGGTCTTCGAGCGTGTCTATCCTATTTCCCATATCTGTGAGGTCTGATTTAATCTCTGTGAGACTGCTGGTGACCGAAGAATGGATGGAGTCGATTTTCTCCCAGAGTTTCTCAAAGTTGTCGGTGATGTCTTTTTTTGAAACTAAGGTCTGTAGGTCTGCCTTAGTTAGTGGGGTGTTATCCTCTAGTGGTTGTATGGATTCAAGATCCGAATCCTCCTCTTCCTCCATGTCTTTATTGGGTTTAGCTGGTTGTGATGATTTAAAGAAGGACGATACTGTAGAGGGTTTAGAGGCTTGTTTATCACCTTTTGTCACCCTTCTCGAAGACATTGTGTAATTGAGAGATGTGTACAATTCTGTTGTAATGGGTGGTATATTCCCACCTATGGGAAGTCGTGTTTAGTATCTTGATTGACTGGACCTTTACTTGTGGCAATGTTGCAGTGTTATGGAGGACAAAAGGATATTAACATCTCATAGAATCAGAGGATTACACTTCCTCCATGCCTTACTGTGCTAGATGGGCCCTCTCTTGTGAGGTTATCATACGGATTACATGTCCATGGTTAAAGCACAAACAACTGAGTAAAGTACAAACATGTAGCGCCCTTTATTTATAGGAATAGTATGAAAGATATGTAGAGGCTTCTAATCTGGTGTGGCCTTTCCTCCTGTTCCCTTCCTCCAGAGGGCCTTGCTTTCAGAGAAAGTCCTTCTCCCCGGGGTGGTTGTCCTCACAGGACGATCACGGGAAAAGGTATAGGGGGTATGACCTGCCACCTGTTTAGGATGGCAGGAAAGGGGGGGGGAGAAGGCACTGAGGGATTCTGTAGTCCAGGTAATGTTAGGCTGTATTGTAACCGGTATAGTGGTTGTGTGAGACTCCGTGGGTCTACTTTAATCTGTGATGCTGCCTGTGTTACAGTACTTTGTCCCTCTGGGTTCCAGAGTGCAGCTGTGTATAGGAGGAATCTAGTGTATTATTTGTATAGGATTTACTATGCTTGACTGTAGCACCAAGATCTCAACCCTGCTGGCAGAACTGAATAACAGCAGAGAAAATAATGCGTGGTCAGAGTAATCTCATGTGTAGAGGCTGGTGTCCTGTTACAAATTACAGGGGGCAAATGTTTGTGATTGCTAGGTGGTTTATAAGTCTTTTTTGTCACCCCTGCTACTTGGGTCTCCTTGCTGTTTTGAGGTGGCTCCCTCTAAGAAAAAAAAAGGGCAGAGTGACTGAGTGTAGGGCCCTGTCTCCTGTTTCAGATGTAAGAGGGGTGAGATCACAAGGGCTCTGTGTTTAGATCCGCAGGGCTGTTTAGGGATGAAATGAGAGCAAAAAGTCTTGATATGGTTCCCAGTGAAAGATGGATGATAATAAGGCCTGAAATCGCTCCTCAGATAGCACTTAGTACATGTTTAAATGTGACCCCATAGATTATGATGTGAAAGGCTAAGGTGTGGGGAGACCGGTAGGGGCTAGCCAAACACCAACACCTTAGGTGGTATATTGTAAGCTGCTATGGTATCGAATAGGCAGCAATTTCTGAGAGCAGCTTCTGATGCAGGGAAATAAGCCCGTGTAAAGTTAAGTAAGCTGGGCTGCAATAATGTGAAATGAAGTCCCTGCACTCAATTTAATACAAGAGGCCTCTAATAAGGATTGTGTACAGTCTGCGTGGGGAGCACTTAAGATATAAAAATGGTTAGGTCTCACCCGTCTCCACGTGGCTGCCTGCAGCACTGATCTGGGCCTGTAGTTCTTTTAGGGTCAAGCCTGTCTTGCCAAGGGGATCCAACTTTGCTCCAGACCTCCACCCCAGAGCTCGCAGGGGGACAGACAGATTCCTAGCGTCTGAGGGAGTTGGGTGCAGCTTCTTTGTTGTGAGGTGAGTTCGGCTCTGACACAGCTGCAGTTTCCAGAGCCTCCGGTCCGGTCTGTGTCTTCCAAGATGGCCGTGCTTCGCCTTTAATGGTAATTTAGGAGGTATTGGGGGGTTAAGCAGTTAGGGTGTTAAAGTGCAGGGGGGTATTTTTCCATTGCTAGTTGTGGTGTTTTTTGGGCTTATAGTGTATTTTTGCCTTGGGTTTTTGGCAGTGTTGGGTTTAATAGTATGGAGGGTATTGTTGCCTTGGGGTGGCGATGGTTTAGGGGTTAATAGTGTATGGGGATCTTTTTGTGTTGGGGTTGTTTCTGTTTTGGGGTTAATAATATATTTTGTGTTGGAATTGTGGAGGTTTAGGGGTTAATAGTGTGATGGGGCAGAGGTTAGGGAAATGTTTATGTTTATCTTTATTTTTTGTGCTGAGAATATTTGCATTTCACATTTTGTCCTAATAGACCACAATACCTAGAAAGTTTCAGGTGGAGACTTATCTTAGTTTACTACTGTTATTTTATCCCCTGTGATATTCACAATCACTTTTAATGGTAAATACAAATATATATGAAAAAATAAAGGTTTTGTTGCTCTTTTCTTATAATAAGCAAGAAGAAATCACTTATTCAACTTGTTATATAAGATGAGGCTTTAGTTTAGTAATTAAATTAATTTATATGTAACTATATTTTGCAATAACGCATAAGAAAATGTGGTTAGGCACTGAGATATGAATGATTATAACAAGGTAATCCACAGAGGAAATGAGAGTAATTAATGGGTTAATTCACTCATATGGTAGTTCAATAATATCCAAGGATAAGTTGTTGGATTTATGATTAAACAAGGTTTTCACGCACTCACACAAGCAATCAGTAAAATATATACAGTCCAGACACACTCTCATTTATCCCAAATACGTTACAGAAGTACTTTTTCAGATGACAAGTTAATATGCAAAGAAACATACGTATGGAGGATTGTTGCAAAAATATTGAGGTAAGTATTTGTGCATGGAGAGCGGTACTTAGCTTATAACCAGGGAGGTTGAGGCAGTGTGGGTACGAAAGAGCTTTGAGGAGCTGACAAGCAGGCAGTTTGAGCTCTGGTGACCGCTCTATGTGAGCGCGACTTCAGCGTCTGTAGTAAGAAGTTCCGGAAGGCGTAGTAATCCGGAAGGCAAGATCCGGTAGAGAGTTAAGAGAGCAACTGAATATGCAGCGCATATAGTAGGAAATGAACTCAGAGACCTGAAAGACCTAGAAAAGTCTAATAGCAAAGTTGATTCACAGGAGACAAAGCGAACTGTGAAGAAACAACTTCAATTTTCAGGCCCAGAATGAGGCTAGAGTGCTTCCTTAAATAGGAAGGAAGTGCTTGTGATGTGTTAGATTTAAAGGTATATCACATCCCCATTCCTACACCTCCTTCTTTATACTCCTTAGTTATAGTTTTCCACAATAATAATTCCCCTTCTCCAATTCTATGAAACTCTTTTTAATTCTCCTTCTCTCTTACATCCCACCTACACATTTTAGATTAGACTATATGTTGAAGGAGGAGGAGACACGAATAAATAAATGAATGCTTGATTAAAACCCCCAAATATCTTGGGTTTTTTTTGCTAGTGAGCCACTGTGGGTGAGTTGGATAACATATATATATACGTTTTGCATATAAGACAAAAACAACTGAATCTTGAATTCAGCTATAACACCTATTTATTCATTGTTATATAATTTCTCATATATTTTCCGAGTGTAAGCATGTTCTAAAATAATTAGTCCTGGAAGTTAATTTTGAATTATTTTTTTATAATGAAAAGATTTTGAATCAACATTTCTTTTGCTAAATAAAATTATTCTAGCTGACAAAGTATAGTTTCATTATAAAATTAAAAGCTGATTAAAGGTACTAAAACTCAAAACCTTTTTTATAGTATATGAATACACTCTTACTTAGGCTACCAGACCCTTGGATATTTTAGGAGATTTAAGACAGTTCAGTATGAGCTATATTAAATTATTATTATTAAAAATAGATAAATAATGCATTGAAATGATCATAAGTTCAATATACAAATCATTTTTGGATATTTTATGCCTAAACTATATACCTATGGTCTATTTAAATCTATAATTTTCATCTTCTGTGATTTTATTAAAGTTATTATAAATAACTATTATAAAAACAGCTCATTACATGCTTAGACTCTACCTAATTATTGACAATTAAGAGATGATAAAGGAATTTAAATTAATAAGTGCCGGCTGCTAAATTAGTTTCACTAGTAAGGTTGTTTTTAAGAGTTAATGTTATATATATAATAATATGTTATAACCACTAGGTGGTGTGTCCTTGCCACATGAGCTTATTTTTGGTAAGTCTGTGTGTAATTAATTGTTAATTAACCAGCCTATATATTGTGAAAATGGGCAAGTCTGTATTATATGCATGATTAAGGCCAGAAGGACCGGAACGTCACATATTTTATGAGAAAAATAAAGGTATAAACTTTTAAAGATTACCTATGGTGGTGTGGATTCTTTTGGATCATGACAATTTTTAAAGTGCTCTCAGATAACTCCTAATCTGAACCCAAACTACTGTAAATATTATCATAAATTGATTTACAATAACCTTCTGCAGCCTATTCTCCTTACATTTCCCAATTGATCTGTAAGTCTACACAACAGATTTATTGAATTGTCATCTAATTGAACAAAATGATGAAATAATGGGTTAAATTGTTTACAGTGTAGCCTTTTTAACAGACAGGCAACTACTAAACACCAGCTTAAATGTTTTCTGTGGAAACTAAAAATCCACTGCTTTTCAGAGAATTGGATTTTGTTATCTCAACCCATAATACTATAACAAAGTTGTGGCTTCATTGATTTTCTATTAGAGATTTTAGGTGATAGTATTGGAAATGCTGTTACTTTCACTAAGGATCTAATGTGCGCTAAAACTCAATTAAATCTTTTTACTGCTGCTGTGCAAGTTACATTAAGAAAACCAAAAAAAAAAAAAAAAAAAAAAAAAAAAAGGCAAAATTAAATTCTCTAATATGCTGTGTATAATAATGGAACCCAACATAAAAGTCTAACACTTAGAGACACAACAATTTTTATAACATTCTGCACTATTTAAAAACATCTGCCAATATTTCAATTTGCCAAAAAGGAACACTTATATCCTGGAAAAACACTTATATCCTGAAAGTCAGTGATATTATTTGCCACTATTACTGATATGTTGAGATGGCAATCCTGAAGGTCAATATTTTATATTTTATAAAATGTAATAAGCACAAAATAAATATATGTATATCAACTAACTAACTAGTTAAAAATTAACAACAATATAACTACCTTAAAATACATAAAAACTTACCTGTGAAGTAAAAAAAAACCTAAGCTTAAAGGGACAGTCAACACCAGAATTTGTGTTGTTTTAAAAGATAGATAATCCCTTAATTACCCATTCCCCAGTTTTGCATAACCAACACAGTTATAATAATACATGTTTTACCTCTCTAATTACCTTGTATCTCAGCCTCTCCAGACTGCCCCCTTATTTCAGTTCTTTTGACAGACTTGCATTTTAGCAAATCAGTTCTCACTCCTTGGTAAATTCACGTGCAGGAGCTCAATGTTATCTATATGAAAAACTGTCAAAATGCATTTAGATTAGAGGCAGCCTTCAAGGTCTAAGAAATTAGCATATGAACCTCCTAGGTTTAGTTGTCAACTAAGAATACCAAGAGAACAAAGCAAAATTGGTGATAAAAGTAAATTGGAAAGTTGTTTAAAATGACATGCCCTATTTGAATCATGAAAGTTTTTTTTGGACTCGACTGTCCCTTTAAACTACAAATAAAACTAACATTATTATTTTAAAAAAATAAAATACATTAAAACCTAAATTACAAAATTAAAAAATCCTAACACTACAAAAAAACTAACACTAAAAAAATTAACAAAGTCTAAAATTACAAAAAATAAAAGAAATCTAAGATTACAAAAAATAATAAATGGAATAATCCAAAAAAATAAAAAAAATAAACCTAATCTAATACCTATATAAAAACAAAAAAGCCACCTAAAATAAAACACCCCCTAATCTAACAAAGCTCTTTTACATTAAAAATACACATTTTTAATGTAACAGCCAATAGGATTTAAGTAGCTCTCCCCCTATTCATCCTATTTGAACAGCAAATAAGATTTAATTAGCTCTCATCCTATTGGCTGATTAGAAATGTTCAGTTATTCCAAATTTTCAATAGGAATGCAAGGTACCACTATAAAATGGGTACCTTGCATTCAATGGAGCATTATATGGCAGAATTTTTGCAACAATTTTATTCATTTGCAAGAGAACTAGATGACAGCACTATTTCCTACCATGTAGTGCTCTAGATGCCTACCTTTTTATCTCATCAACACAGATTATCATGGGAGGAATGCACATTTGATAATTTAAATAAATTGGAACCTTTTTTTAAATGGTATGCTGTGAATCACAAAAAAAAATATTTGCGTTTCATTTCTTTTTTAATGTGTATGTCACAAGATTATTTTTCTTAAAATGTAATTAAAAAATGTCTTATATTGGTAAGATAATTTAGAAGTCTACTGTATTTTGGATGATACATCCTTTAGTGCAAGTATACATAATTGAATAATCTCTTGATATTTAAGACATTGTTAAGTACAGTATATGCAATTACACACCAGTTCATATTTCAGTGTTCTAAAAGTTGCTGATCTTCTTTTGATTTAATTATTTCATTACATTGTTTTCTTATCATGTTTTACAATATTACAATATAGTTTATATATTAATATATTTAATTTTTTGAATATGTGAATCAAAATGAATTCAATTTGAAATTCACAAAAAATGTGAATAGAACCAAAATTGAATTTTTAGACGTAATACTCACAGGGAGTGAGGATAAAATCACAACTAGTCTATATAGAAAGGAGACAGACTCGAACAGTTACCTCCATGCCAAGAGTGGACATCACAGAAATTGGATACGAAATATACCTTATGGTCAATTTCAGAGGGTGAGGAGGAACTGTTCGAGTCTTGTCTCCTTTGATAAAGAATCAGAACAATTAAGAACTAAATTCAGAGCTAAGGGCTATCCCAGAGATTTAGTTGAAAGTGGATACTCAAGGGCACGCCAACCAGAAAGATCTACACTACTTAAGCAGAAACAAAATCCCAATCTTGAAGGCAATAAGATGAACAACTTATTTTTAACTAAATACAATGAAAAATCATGGGACATAAAGAGAGTGCTAAAAAAACATTGGCATGTTTTACTAGAAGACCCCATTCTAAAAAAGTCTCTAGATCAGATCCCGAGAGTTGTATTTAAGAAAAATAAGAATTTGAAAGACATTCTAGCTCCAAACCGTTTGAAACAAGACCCAAACAAAGTAAATTGGCTAAATAGAGCCAGTTTTGGTTTATTTAAATGCAATAGGAAAAATTGTAATACATGTCCAATAATTGATCCAAATAATAAACAAATAACATCACATGTGAATGGCTTCACGAAGCCTATAAGAACATCTATGAACTGTCACTCCAAATATGTTGTGTACGTTCTAGAGTGCAGTTGCAATCTCCAATATATAGGCAGAACAAAGAGAACAGTAAAGTGAAGGGTTTTGGAGCATATTGCAAATATTGAAAAGGGAGACTTGTCTCATGGAGTAACAGATCATTTTAGAAAGATACACAATAATGATCCGTCCAGTTTGAGGTTTAAGGCTATAAAACAAGTAATACTGGATGAGAGAAGGGGGGACAGAATGTTACGTCTAAGGCAGAGGGAAACATTCTGGATCCACTCCCTCCAGACCATGGAGCCATATGGGATGAACAGGGAAGTGGATATCCAGGCATTTTTAATTTAATTTATTTTAATTAAATTTAATTTAAATTTTTTTAAATTATTTGGGGTGTGGAAAAATAACAAATTGAACCATTTCCCAAATATATATAAAAATATAAACTTATAAATTTAAAATATTAACAATAACAAACTTCTACAAATATAATAAACCTAACATTCTACTCCAGGTAGAGTTATATTTTCTAGGTTAAGATGGACAAATCTAAAGGGAACATATAAATAACCTCTACTATGTTAAAGTGTCATCTACAGTCAATATTTAAATTGTTAAAACAATGGGAGATAATGTTTAGGATAAAATTTATATTACCCATGTAGTTAAATAGGGTTTCTAAATGTTTATTGTATATGTAAATATTACTAGGGAGTGTATACAATGAATGTTCAATTCTATGAAGTTGTTGCAAACATTTACCTTTATACTGCATGTTTTATTTTATTTTATTGCAATATATGTAGGTTATTTTTACTTCTAGATAAACACATTATTTGCACTGTATTTTTAAATAAGGATTTAAACGCTGACATAATAATTTAGTCAGTATTGAAAATTTGTTAATTTGTAGGTATAACCAATGCAGTGTGTTGTCAAATATGGATTTTTATAATGCCAGATTTCTAACAGGCTTTTTAAACAGGACTGGATTGGACTTTCTATAGCGGCATACAAGATTGACAGGTTCTGTTTTCCAACTGACGTAGGGTGGGCGTGTACCGTTACGCTGTCTCAAAAACACAGCAGGTAAGGTGGGCGTACATCAAGCCTCTGACGAAGCGGATGTTTCTGTGAAACGCGTAAGGCTACGTCCACCTTACTTCATTTGCGAACCACACGCTGTATAGGAGATTCGTATTGCAAACAGGTCTGCGCTGCAGCTGCTATCAGCGTTTACTTACCAGCCTTGGACTGATTCTGCAGGAGCAGTAAGAGAGTCCTATACTTCAGGACAACTTTGACTGTTAATCAACGACACAGGATCTCCTTTGGACATAACTGGGGACAGTAACAGTGAGGAGACTTCTCTCTAACATTGGGACCATTTGCCAGATATAAGTGGGGACACTTTAAGATCCAACTGCCAATACTTACCTCATATGATTGGGGTTATTCTTGTGAGTAGGATTCACTCCTAGATACCAACTGTTTGTTTTATTGTTTTATTGTATTAAATTGATTTGCACTATGAGAGGTGTATCTGTGCGCTTGTTTTTTTAGATTTTTACAGCTGTACCTTTCCACTCAAATTGAACCTTGAGTGTTTTTTGACGAGCAGCACTGAACACCAGCTTCTTTGAATCTATATTACATCTGATCATCAGAAGGATAATATCGTTTATCTTCCTATTTGGGGATCTTTCTGAATGTGATAAGTATATTAATTACTGTATACATTTGATTTGATTATCTTGTTTGCATATAGTAACATCCTTTATTTTTGTGATAAAATTTAAAAAACAATTGCGAGTGTGCGCTACCTTTGTGACCTTGTGTCTTTCATTAATATATTAATATTAAATATTTGTATTTTTTTTAGAATTAAAATGCATTTTAATACATACTAACTTTTTAAGATTCTTTTTTGGGTCTTGTGTTCTTTCAATTAATTTATTTATGTGTAACTGCTCTTGTATTTTAGATACAAAAGCTATTTTTATTTAATTTTTTTAGTTTCTAATTAAAATAATTTTATTATTATGTATCAATTAATTAGTCAATTGTATTAAATATCAATCACTAAATATAAATTTGAATAATAATAAAACGAAGTGACGTTACAAAAAAAGATTGATAATTGTGTGTCCACACATTTTTATTTTTTTTACAATGTATTTGATGTTTTAGAATTTCTCAATTACTTTTGTTTATATACAGTCATGGCCAAAAATATTGGCACCCCTGCATTTCTGTCAGATAATGCACCACTTAGCCCAGAGAATTGTTGCAATTACAAATGTTTAGGGATTCTCATGTTTATGTCTTTTGTTTGCATTGGTATGACACAAAAAAACCCTCCAAAAACTGGACAAAATTATTGGTACCTTCTAAAAATTGTAAGAAATTACATTCCAAGTTTTTGATGCTCCTGTAATTTGTAATTAAACTCACCTGTATCAATTAACAGGGTCTGACAATATAGAAATCCCTCCGGGAACCAGTTAAAATGGTGAAAAAAACCTTTCTGTTTTGTGTCTCTGTGTGCCATAGTGAGCATGAAGAAGAGAAAGAGCAGCAAATAATTGTTTGAGGATTTGAGAACAAAATTGTGGAAAAACATGGACAATCTCAAAGTTACAAGTCCATCTTAAAAGAGCTTAATGTTCCTGTGTCCACTGTGTGTCCTTGACGTGGACAAAAGAGAAAAATTGGGGGGCGGAGTTACCCAGCAACCAAGATGGTCGCCTGTTCTGGTAGCTCCGTGCAAGCAGCTACTAATATATTCCCATAGACGATGGGAATTTGGATAATGACTATCATAGCTTTTGGGCACTAATACAAGAAGACACCGGGCACATGTCAACTTAAAATTGAGGGCCGTGAGTGCAGTATAGGGCTGAGGATCAGTGGCGGACCTACTTGCCTCACACTGAAGCGCCATTTTGACGGTCGATACACGGCGGCCTGCTATGGAGTCCCAAATAACATATGCCGCATTTAGAGACTTATTGGAGGAGTATGGGAAAGGGATGCTCGAGAGGCTTGATGCCTTTGACGAGACAATGAAAGAGGCGAGATCTCACCGCGCTACCACTACAGAGGAGCGCGGTGTAGCACCGGAGTCTCAGAGTATTGCGGAGCCTGCAGCACTTCGAGCACACTTTTCATCGCTACTGCCTGTGAGCGAAAGACCCGAGATTGGGCTCTGTTCTCTCTCTGCTGACACAGACACCGAGGACGACGCGCAATCTGACCGCTTGTATCTGGGGGCAGGCCTTACACAACACGGTAGGGCTTACAGCTTAAAGTGCTCGCTCCAGTCTGTTAACAGCTTTGCGGTTCTGCCGCGCCGATACTACTGGAAGTATCGCACGAGCCTTCAAGAGCAATGGGTTGTGTGCTATTACCCTCCTTGGGATACCCGGGTTGTTTGGCTCTGTTTGTGGGCCGATGGATTTGCCCGCATGCAGACGGGCTAGACGGATTCCTTAAACAAAATCTAGAAGTATCTGGACAGTTTTTTTTGAGACTCTCTAACATACTATAAACTCCCCGGGTGATTGGACTACTCCTCTTGCTTCATGATGGCAATATTGCCTGAGATTAGCCCTAGGAGACCCCTTACTGAACCTATTGTTATTGCATAAGTCTGAGCCCTGCTATTTTGAAGGCGTCCGCTGGAAACTACAAGACTGCATTAACCTAAGTTTGTACCGCTTTCTGGACTCATATTACAGATGGCCAGCAATATCCTGTTTCTCATTTATTACCTAACACGATGTATGGTGTATCTCTCTTATTTGCTTTCTATGTCTATGGTGATCTTATGAGATATACATTTCAGATAGAGCCATCCTCACATACTGCAATTAGCACTTAACATATTTCATAGCCGCTTAACTGTAGTGAAACTGATAGAATTTTATTATGTTTATTAAGCAGTATTAATGCACTGCGGTCACACTGTAATGCTTATAGATTTTATTAACTAGTGCAAGCAGCTGCATCTCTCGGTAAGTGTAACTAATCAACCCTACTATGGGGTTTGCTATTCTATTATAACAGTCCTAGGGCTTGGAACACCGATTTGGAATCTCTTAAGTATGCCTGCCACATCTCACTATATATCTCCTAGATATATTTATTGCGTGTTTAATGCTGAAAAATACCCAAGTTTTCCTAACACTTATATAGCCTGAGTACTGCTTAGTAAGGCCCCATATAGGAGTGAATTTGCGAATTGTTTGCGATATAAGTTATAATGTTAGCCCCAATAGGTGAGGTGATCCTGCATCTATGAAAATGCAGGCTCTGAAACTATACAGATCCCACACTTCTTACACCCCTTTACAAGCTTTGCCATTTAGCTGAATGTCTTAAACTATAAGCCTGACAGAAAATTCTATGTAACAGTATATGCACTTGTATTAGCATCTTGGATTAATGGGAGTTAAACATAAAGTAAACGCACTATAGGAAGGGTTAGATTCAAACTCCCTGGGGTTCATTATATATCGTATCTTCCCCTAAGTAGTTGAGTAACTTATAACTAGTAGTGCCTCAGTAGAGATTTAAGATTATATCTTGAAATTAACCCATAACCTTTTGACTAGTTCACTGGTAATGTATGCTTTTTTCTTATTCAGACAGTTATAGTGTTAAATCACTCTGTAAAAATCTCTAGGCCCAATGTTATGAATGTAAGTTAACAATAGTTATATCTGCCATTTTTTGCTTTCCCTCCGCCCCCCCCTCCCCCCCTCCCCCCCCCCCCCCTCCCCCCCCTCCCCCTTTCCCTTCCCCCCCTCCCCCTTTCCCTTCCTCTTTCCCTTCCCCTTTCCCTTCCCCTTTCCCTCTCCCTTTCCCTCCCCTTCCCCCCCCTTTCCCTCCCCTCCCTCTTCCCCCCTCTTCCCCCCTCCTCCCTCCCCTCCTTCTTCCCCCTTCTCCCCCCCTTCTCCCCCCCTTCACTCCTCCTTCCCCCTTCTTTCCCCCTCCCTTCCTCCTCCCTTCCCCCTCCTCCTCCCCCCCCCCCCTCCCCTCCCCTCCTTCCCCCTTCCCCCCCCTCACCTCCTCCTCTCTCCTCCTACCTCCTCCTCTTCACCCCCTCCTCCTCCTTCCCCCCCTCCTCCTCCTTCCCTCCTCCCTTCCTTCTCCCCCTCTTTCTCCTTCCCTCCCCCTTCCCCTCCTCCTTCCCTCCTCCTTCCCTCCTCCTTCCCCTTAAACCCCTCCCCCTCCCCTTCCCCTTCCCCCTCCCTTTCCCTTCTTTCCTTCCCTCTTCCCCCCCCCCCTCATTATTTCTGTGCGGTTGGAGATGATTTCCCTTCTCTCTGCACCCTTTTGGCAGAGTTTGGTAGCCTCTGCCCTACCTGCAGAGCCATGACCTAGTTTTCTTTTCCCCTACATCATGATAGAATGGCTCTCAGGGGTTCAACACAGGATTATTGATGTTATAGTGATTTCCTGTTTTCTGAAGTTTCCTTAAGATAATGGTTTGAGATTGCCTATGTTCTAATAGAGGCTCAATGTTAATGGTTATTAGATTATAATATTAAGTGAGAGAGGCTATACTCCATGTTTTTTCAATTGATGATCTCTATAGAGCTACCTTGATGTTTCTATTATGCTTTTCTATATTGAAATTATATATGTACTACATATTATGTATTTATCCCACATAAGTTGAAATTGCAATCTTTACTATTATCTACGTAGCCATATCCTCAATTGTTTGTTTAGCTTTCGGTCCCACGACTGGACCTGCCTGTCTGAGGAACTCGCAAAACCTACATGATTTAAAAAAAATGAGGTGCCCATTATGTAATGTCATGCCAGTATAATATAAGCTGTATAATGTATTCTGTTGATGAGACTGTTGTCAATGTGATTTTCAACCTCAATAAAAAAACTATTTAAAATAAAATAAAAGAGAAAAATTGATCTAAGATTGCATCCAAGGATTGTTCAAATGGTGGATAAAAGAACCTTGATCAACTTCCAGAAAAATCCAAGCTGACCTTCAGGCACAGGGTACAAATGTGTCAGCTCACACTATACATTACCATCTAAATGAAAAGGAACGCTATGGTAGGAGACCCAGGAGGACGCCACTGCTGACACAGAAACATAAAAAAGCCAGATTGGAGTTTGCCAAATTCCTTTTGGAAGAATGTGCTGTGGACAGATGAAACAAAATTACAGCTTTTTGGTAAAGCCCATCATTCTGCTGTTTTCAGAAAAAGAAATGAGGCTTTTAAAGATAATAATACAGTCCCAATAGTCAATCATGGTGGAGGTTCACCAATGTTTTGGGGTTGCTTTGTTGCTTCAGGCACTGGATGTCTGGATTGTTTGCATGGCATTATGAAATCTAAAAACTACCAAATAATTCTGTGATGCAATGTAGGGCCCATTGTCAGAAAGGTGGGTCTCCATCAGAGGTCATGGGTCTTACAGCAGGACAATGACCCAAAGCACCCAGAAATGGTTTAAGACAAAGCACTGGAGAGTACAGAACTGGCCAACAATGAGTCCAGGTCTCAAGATCTAAATCCCATAGAGCACCAGTGGAGAGATCTCAAAACAGAGTTGGGAAAAGGAACCCTTCTAATCTGAGAGACCTGAAGCAGCTTGCGAAAGAAAAGTGGTTCAAAATTCCAGTAGAGAGGTGTAAAAAATGCATTGATGGTTACAGGAAGCAATTGATTTCAGTTATTTTTTCTAAGGGGTGTGCTACCAAATATTAAATTGAGGGTTACAATCATTTTGTCCAGTCCATTTGTAGAGTTTTGTGTGGAATGTGTCAGATTTGTTTTTTTTTTTAAACATGAGAACACCTAAACATTTGTAATTGCAAAAATTTTCTGGGCGAACTGGTGCATTATCTAACAGAAATGCAGGGGTGCCAATATTTTTGGCCATGACTGTATATATAAAAGAATAACTTCAGTTTTAGATGGCAGGCAATAAAGAGAGTCATGTTACCCCCACAGGGAGGGAATCATGATAGCTTATTAGGTAAAAGAGAAATGTATTGGATTTTTAAGCTGATAATAAGAGTCCCTTTGTTGCTCAATTCTGAGTAGGATTTGATTAACTATTGGAAATAGACTTTAGTGGGAGGATGCTTTTCTGTTCTATACATATTAGATCTAGTGTATTAGTAGTCTTTCTATGAAATCCCTATTTTAGAAATATAAAGATATAATGTTTAGTATAGATGGTTGTGACACCATTAGGATAATCAGTGTTAGATTTAAATGTAAATATATGATACTTGATACACAGTATATCTATTTTTGATAGAGCTATAAGAGTTGAATTTAAGAACTAATCATTCTTAAAAGTATTATGATCAAAAATCTGTTTGTAATTAAACTGTCCCTGTATGCACTTTTCTTTAAAGAGTATATGTCACTTTAAGAATAGGATGAGTGATGAGCCAGCTAAGATTGTTTTTATTCAATGATATATGTTTCATGATCTTAAATGTGTGAGCTCTGATGAAAGGTTTTAAGCTATGATTATGGCGTAAGCCAAAACATGTAAGCTAACTTTTCATTGGGGCTCATCTGAATTCTTTGACCCCATGTATTTTAATATGTGGATTTTAATAAAGGATTATTTTTTTAAACTATTTTTCACAACTGTATATATATATATTCCAGAAGAAAAGCACACTCCAAAGTATGTATCCCACTTTAATGTGTGAACGTTTTCAAGCCACAAAAGCTCCTCCTCAGACAGGCAGAAAATGTTCTGCCTGTCTGAGGATGAGCTTTTGTGGCTCGAAAATGTTCACACATTAAAGTGGGATACATACCAAAACCTTTGGAGTGCGCTTTTATTCTGGAATATACTCTGTTTTTTGCTGCACCCAAGGCTTTATTTATAATTGTCTGGAGTGCACTTTGCCATATATATATATATATATATATATATACACATACATACACTCACTAGCCACTTTATTAGGTACACCTGTTCAATTGCTTGGTAACACAAAAGTAACTCAATGCATTTAGGCGTCTAGATGTGGTGAAGACAACTTGCTGAAGTTCAAACCGAGCATCAGAATGGGGAAGAAAGGGGATTTAAGTGAATTTGAATGTGGCATGGTTGTTGATGCCAGACGGGTATTTCAAAAACTGCTTATCTACTGGGATTTTCACACACAACAATCTCTAGAGTTTACAGAGAATGGTCTAAAAAAGGGAAAATATTCAGTGAGCGGCAGTTGTGTGGGGAAAATTGCCTTGTTAATGTCAGTTATCAGAGGACAATGGGCTGACTGGTTTGAGATGATAAAAAGGCAACAGTAACTCATTATAACCAGTGTATGTAGAATACCATCTCTGAATGTGCAACACATCGAACCTTGATGCAGATGGGCTATAGCAACAGAAGACCACATGGGGTGCCACTCCTGTCAGCTAAGACCAGGAAACTGAGGCTACGATTCGCACAGGCTGACCAAAATTGGACAATAGAAAATTGGAAAAATATTGCCTGGTCTGATGAGTCTCGATTTCAACTGTGACATTCAGATGGAAGGGTCAGAATTTGCCATAAACGACATGAAAACATGGATCCATCCTGCCTTGTATAAACTTAACAGGCTGCTGGTGGTGGTGTAATGGTGTGGGGGGATATTTTCTTGGCACACTTTGGGCCCCTTAGTACCAATTGAGCATCATTTAAATGCCACAGCCTACCTGAGTACTGTTGCTGACCATGTTAATCCCTTCTTGACTATAGTGTACCCATCTTCTGATGGCTACTTCCAGCAGGATAATGCACCATGTCACAAAGCTCAAATAATCTCAAACTGGTTTCTTGAAAATGACAATGAGTTCACTGTGCTCAAATGGCCTCCACAGTCACCAGATCTCAATCCAATAGAGCACCTTTTAGATGTGGTGTAAGAGGAGATTTGCATCATGGATGTGCAGCCGAAAAATCTACAGCAACTGTGTGATGCAATCATGTCGATATGGACCAAAATCTCTGAGAAATGTTTCCAAAACCTTGTTGAATCTATGCAATGAAGAATTAAGGCAGTTCTGAAGGCAAAAGGGGGTCCAACCCGGTACTTGCAATGTGTCCCTAATAAAGTGGCCAGTGAGTGTGTAAATATATATATATATATATATATATATATAAAACAAGAAAGGGGACTGCACTCTCAGACTCGACTGGGTACACCCAACATGCTCAGCCCTGGGTGCTCACTGGCACTCGCAGGAAGCTGTGCTGTACCCAGAGTCACAGGCAGTTAGCCCCAGACAGCCCTGGGTGCAAGGGTGCAATATAACACACAGAGAAAGTCCAGCACTTACTTACAAGCTCTCAGTTAAGATTTAAAGCAAAAATGTAAGGGTTAGTTTACCGAATTTGGCCAAATGGGACAAGCCCAGGTACCTTGTCAAGGTCCATTCCAAAACCTAGGTCCTTAAAACAGCCACACAAAGCAAGCACTCAATCCAACAAACTGGGAAAAAGTGAAGGGTGTGCAGACTCACCCTTCCATTTTTGCTTTTAATCTTTGCTGAGAGTGCAGTCCCCTTCCGTGTTTTGTATATGTCTAGGGTGATTACATAAGCCTGTGCACCCTTCACTTGTTCCCAGTTTGTTGGATTGAGAGCTTGCCTTGTGTGGCTCTTTTAGGGACCTTGATGAGGTACCTGGGCTTGTACCATTTGGCCAAATGCGGTAACTAACCTTTCCATTTTTGCTTTTAATCTAAGCTGAGAGCTTGTAAATGAGTGCTGGACTTTCTCTGTGTGTTATATTAATTTGTTTTGTAATTTTCCCTATGGGCCTTGTACACAGGCCTGTCTGGGGCTAACTGCCTGTGACTCTGGGGACAGCACAGCTTCCTGTGAGTGCTAGTGAGCACCCAGGGCTGAGCATGTTGTAGGGTCATGGGATGTGTACCTAGTCCAGTCTGAGAGTGCAGTCCCCTTTCATATTTTTGTATATGTCTAGGGTGATTACATAAGCCTGTGCATCCTTCACTTGTTTCAGTTGTCCCCGAAAACGTTTAATTAAACTGAAGCTTTTTTTCATAAAGACCTGAGAGTGCATCCTTGTTGCAGTTGTTAATTGGTATTTTTGCACCCAGGCAGATGTTCGGTTGGAGGGAGATCCTGCTAAATGGACTGTGATATATACATATATATATATATATATATATATATATATATATATATATATATATATATATCAGTGGCGTATTTAGGTTTTGTGCTGCCCTAGGCACTCAAAATACTGCTGCCCCCCCAACCCCCTCCCCCCCCTAGGTTTTAGACAAGTTTTCTGCCACAAAATTTTCTGGTCAGGGTATTGTGAAATTTTTTAGGGAATTTTTGCCGGGACTTGTGTGTGTGTACATACAGTTTCTAGCAAAAAGAAATACTTTATACCAACTGATCTGCACAGTAGGGCTGACAAATTGTTTTGAAGTAAATAAGGGGAGGAGAGTAAAGGAATCAAATTAAAAATAAAAATTTTCATAGGAGATTAAAAGTTAAAATGACTAAAAAAGAACTTTAATTTTACAGTTTGAATTTTACCACAAAATGCTTTGAGTTTGTACAATAGCAGATTAGGTTCCCCTCGGCTATTAACTAGTAATAAATCACTGGCAGCTGCAATTTATACTCTCTGCTCAGTGAACTTAACCCTAAAAGCTCTGCCCGTTGTTTTATGTGCAGAGCTTGTAGGATTAAGTTCCTGTAGCAGGGAGAATGTAAATTGCAGCTGCCAGTGTCTCTGCAGCACTTGATTTATTAGAAGCAGGCAGGCTGAATAAGAAGAGGCACGCGGGGAGGGGAATTTAAAAAAAACAACTGCACAGCAGTTAAATGACGGTGGCTGGGGTAATGTTCTACAGGCAGGAGACAGTTGGGAATTAGTTGACCCTAGCAGGGAGCTGGTGTGAAGCAAGTCCTTAAGGATAGAATTAGTTTTAGCAAAGTTGGAGGCAGTTGGGTTAAAGCTGATCCAAGCGGGGTTAGAGGGAGTAGCAGGACAGGAGGAGTGATGCACGTTATGCCCTATTGGGCTGTAGCAAGGAAGTAATTAAAAGGATCAGAGCTAGAAAGATAGAATTCAGCTATTTATATGGGGGGTGAGCTAGGCAAGGGATAAATTCTTGTACTGTGCAGGAGGTAGATGTTCCTAACAGGGGCAAGAAGAGTGTGGTTAGAGCAGAATGGAGCTGTCCGCCTCCCAGTGCTGAAGCTAGTGATGTGGTTCATGCATTGCCAGCTGTCTGCCTTTGGCTGGGTGCTGCCTGCCTCGCCTTTCAGCACTTGCCTTTATAATCTCACGCATAATTGACCCTAATCGGATAATTTCCAGCGCTGTGTACAGTGAGTAACATGGATAGGTCCACACAGGGTCCCACGAATAAGTCACGAGGTGCAGCGCGTCACTTCTCAGAAAACAGCAGCAATTTAAAAGCCTCCTTCTGTGCTACTCAGGGTATTGCTGGGACTGGCTCCCATTGTGAATAGGTCTGTCCTGGCATTTAAACTGACTGCTTCAGTTGGTGAGTGATTGCGGGTGGCTCCTTCACTGAGTGTGCTGATTACTGGAGTGTAATGAGGAGCTGCACGGCCATGTTATAAGCTTCTAACCTGCTTCAAGTCAGACAAGCTCTTCCTTCCACTTCATGACTGACTCTCTCACTCTCTGTATCCACGGACAGAGCACTCGCCGCTCATATCCCCAGCCCTCTACAGTACTGCACAAACAGTGTAAAGTTCCCGTTCCCGGCTAAAAAAAACACCTTTTTTAATGTAAAATAAATTTAGTGCATTTAGTGCAGCGGCCAAGTGCTGCCCCCCAAGATCAGTCGCAATAGGCACCGGCCTTGTTGTCCTATGTGTTAATACGCCCCTGATATATATATATATATATATATATACACACACACACATTTAGATATGTCTTAGACATGTATATCTAAGTTAAAGGGACAGTAAAATCATAATTAGACATTCATGATTTAGATAGAGCATACAATTTTAAACAACTTTCCAATTTACTTCTATCATTTAATTGGCTTCCTTCTCTTGTTATCCTTTGCTGAAAGGTTTATCTAGGTAAGCTAGGGAGCAACCTAGGTTCTAGCTGCTGATTTGTGGCTGCAAATATATACACATTGTTATTGGCTCACCCATGTGTTCAGTTATAAACCAGTAGTGGATTGCTGCTCCGCCAACAAATGATACCAAGAGAATGAAGCAAATTTGATAATAAAAGTAAACTGTAAAGTTGTTTAAAATTGTATGTTCTACCTAAATCATGAAAAAAAATGTTTGGGTTTCATGTCCCTCTAAAGCCCTTTGGCTTCCCTTTTTTTTCTAACAACTTAGATATCATATCTTTGAGCCCTTATAACTTTTTAATACAGTTAACACAATGTGCAGTAAATCAGATTGTGCTGCAGCAAACACATTTACACATAATATGTGTGCTATTTCCATTGTGTGCAAAAATCAGAGAAATACCCTATATAGCTTGGCGCTACAGTTAGCGCACCACTCATAATAAAGCCCTATATTGGGAAGCATTTTGAAAATGTTAACATATTTATATATAAATAAATATTTAAAAAAATCATATATCACATGATATAAAATAGCACTGTAAAGTGCTGATACCTAAGGGAGTAGGGGAAAAAAAACTTTTTGAACAAACAAAAATCTTTATACAAAAAAAAACCCCTAAACCTACAATATGTATCCAGAAAATATACATAAAAGTAAATGTATAAATATGGGAGGGAATCAATTTTCCGGTTCCCTGGAAAACAATTTCATGGTAAGTTATGCAGGGAGTGATGATGATTTTGTATATCCTATTTTAGTATATGTGAGATTTATTTCTTTGTGCACTGGCTTAGTCTGGCCAGACACACAGAGAGACAAACTGACTGTGCAAGGTTTTATAATGGATTCGTTTACACTTGAGTTAGTCTTGGGTATTTATTCTTACTAATAAAAAAAATGTTTACATTAAACTATAGAATGCAGAAGTTTGAAACTTAGAAGAGATAGTTGAGGATGTAAGAAAGATTTGTCTGCATTATTATAGCACAAGCAAATAATTTGAGAAGATAATTTGTATGCAGACATTTTCAAAAACAATTATTAAATGTCCAAATTGTGTAGGGATACATTATTTTTCAACAGATCTTTTCAGTTTCAAGCCCCCCTCAAAGCACATGCAAATGATGAAACTGTGATTGTGGACCAAAAGTCCTTGGACTAATGCAGTTGGTAATAGGAGCTATAGCCTGGGCCGTTACTCATGCAACGAGCAGCTGGTGATAGAGTCTATAATATTTGTACAGTATATATTAAATGCTGCAGTAAAGTAGTAAGCATCAGATGTATATACCATCAATTCAAAAATGTCCACTATAAGCTTTTAGTTTGAGACAACATATAAAAATCTGGAACGTTTAAGAGAGACCAAAAGCACACATATTTATTAGCTCACAACGGCTATATCTAGCCCAAACATAACGTTCCAGTGTATGCACAAAAACTGTCACAAGCTAGACTGCTATTTGTTCAGTAAACATCGATGCTCTTTACTGTAAAAATCTCGCTGCTGCTGATCCGAATCGTCTGCGTCTCTTTATTTGTGCCGCTGTTTGCGGCTCCTCCTCCTGGGTTCCCCACATTCAGAGCGATCTCCTTTCCTTACACTCTGGTGTTTGTACAGCCGTTCGCAGCTTCTCCTCTCGGGTCTCCCAGTCTCACAGCAGGTTCCTCGTCCTTGAAGACAAGCGGTTGTTGCAGCGTTTTTCCAGCAGCGTGCAATAGCTGTCACTCTATCACACACGCTGCACAGCCCAGATGCTCCTCCCTCCAGCCTTAGGGTAAAGGTGTAAGCTGTATTAATCCCAACGAAGAGACAGGGATATCTGATGCTGAATGGAGTCCCAGTACTCCACGGTAAAACTTGAAAAAAGAAGGTATTTCCCTTGAGCTCTTTAAAATAGACACAGGAGCTGTGATTCATATAGTAAAATAAAAATCTTTATTCTGTATCCATAAAACAAAACAACTGCTCCTGTATAGTTAAAAAGTGGTGAAAAAAGTTTGACCGGTTTCGGTCTTTAGGACCGTAGTCATAAACTTAAAATCTACCTGCTGTGCAGGACTTTTAAATGAAATGGTATCCTCCTATTGGAGAATCCAATTCCTCCCACTTTTTAACCCTTCATTCATAGTCTCAAATTTAATGACACATGTGTAAAGAAGATTTGTATAGATATAACACAAAATGATATTTACAATAAACCTAATACTAACAATCTAAAACATGGTGAACTAATATTAAGATGGAAAAGGCAATGATATAGTTATAAAGTGACATAGTAAGGTATTGTGAAATATAGTTCAACTATGTGTTAAATCCAAACTTGGTAAGTTTAAGTTATAGCTGATACTAACATTGCCCTCTATATCAATTAACTAAATAAACATTACTGAAAAAGATCATTAATGCCTTAATCCATAAATAATTCCTATTTGAAAGTTGTGTGTGATACTGTCAATATTGAGATGTAAACTCACAGATTAATCACACGCCTGAAGCACTGGCCCCAAATGTTAAAACACAAATATGCAGATATCTTTTATACTGCAAGTACCCTACAGTGTTTCATGTCAGTTATTTTAATATTTATGTGTATGCAGATGATCAGTATATATATCATTACCATAACTAAACTATCAAAAACCTAAAGACATAAAAATAACTAATGGATACAAAAAGTGTCATAATAAACTGGCTTCTCTCTCAGAGAATTCCAGTAAAAAATAATATTTACAGACTCACTTGACACAAAATTGTCTAAGTGTACTTAGATTAAAGAAAATATAGGGTAAGTATTACATGAATGCCACCATTTCACCTATTCCAATAATTGATAATATCAAACTCAGAGTTAAATCCAATAGGTAGCAGGCTACCCAGTTTATGTATCCAGTATATTTCCTGTCGTGAAAGTATCTGGAATTTATCACCCCCCCCAGGGGGTTTCTGGATCTGTTCAATAGCCTGCCACCTGAAGGAGCCAACATCTCCGTGGTGAACCTCCAAAAAATGTCTTGACAGGGCTGAGACTGCTCTTTCACCACTGATGTGGTCCAGATGTTCCTTGACTCTTGTGCACACCTCCCTGGTAGTTCTACCAACATATTGTCTAGTGCAAGAAACACATTCGACTAAGTAAACTACATATTTACTTTTGCACTTGACACAGCCCCTCGTCTCAAATATTTCTCCAGTGGTCGCTGAAACAAAACTGTTAGAGACATGGCTATACTCACAGGATCTACAGGTACGTTTACCACACCTGTAAGTGCCTTTAAAATGCAACCATGAACTCTCAGTCTTCTTACTCCTCAACAGACTTGGGGAAAGAATATTACCCAACGTCATGTTGCGTTTGTAGACAAACCGGCACCCTTCACAGTTACTGTTTTTTTAGTTTTTTTATTTTCATAGTCATTTTTTCAGAACTCATGCTGAAAGGTACTAAACTTTCAAATATGTTTCAAACATGTTCACTAATCTTTTTTTTTTTTTTTTGAGCCACATAAAGTGCAGTGTAGTCAAATTAATTTACACCGAGTTAACTTGTAGACACATTTAACCTGTGCCTATGATGGACTATAAATGTATTTCTGAATGTTTACTCAATCAACAGTAAGCACACCACACCAAGGGCCATGTGCAGAAAACAATGACATTTTTTGCACAGAGCACACTGAAAAAACAGCACTTTCCTGCAAAAAGGGAGTGTCCTTGACTTGCAGGAAGGTTTTGCTATGGAAACGTATCTTTATATCTTTCCTGCCCAGTTCTCTCTATGAAGTTCCCTGTTAAGCTCTCTCTCCATCCGGTTATTGCTGCTAGCTCCCATGGCCAATTTTATTTCAGTGGTAATTGCAGTAGAGTCTGGGATTTATGGTGGGAGTGTTGCAGCCAAAAGGTTATGGATGTCTAATGTAAGCATTAAAGTGCTTCAGTTCAAAAATAAATGCAAAATTCCTTTTTTCAGCGGTTTCTTAATGAAGATTCAAAATGTAAACTTGCTGTCAAATATATGTTAATATTCTTGTGTTAAATGAAAAGCTCTTGATTAAGGTGGACATTTGTCTAGGTGCATTTGCATGCAGCAGATTGGGTTGAGCAGAGTTTGTTTTTAATTTAAATTATGAATCCAATAAGTACATATAATAAATAATGTATTTAAATATTATAATAAAATCTATGTTGTTTAAATAGAAATGTGGGTTCACAAATTGTCAACACATCCCAAGAGAGGATTTACTTACATTACAAATAACTGTTATGTGGCTTGCAGGTAACAAAGTGTTGACACCACATAGATATAAGGGACTTAATACAATTTTAAACATTGATTTAAAATACATTTCACAAATAAAAAATACACCTGTTAACCCTTATATTTGTTTCATTTTTATAGAAACTCCTTCGTCTATTTAACCTCATTTCTGTTATATAACCATATGTGGCAACAATTCATTCATGTGCAGTCTTTTTATCCTGAATAAAAAAAGCATAATCATAAATCATGAGACATAAAAGACCCATTATTATCAATTAGTTATTATTTGTTTTAAATAAGAAATAACAAAAGGCAAAGGCCTAGATTATAAGTGGAGTGCAACACATAATAATGCTGGTAAATGTAGTGTTTTTGGAGACCTGAAGTAAAGTATAACGCCTAGATTTAGAGTTCTGCGGGCAAAGGGGTGCGTTAGCTTTTTTTCCCACGCACCTTTTAAATACCGCTGGTATTTAGAGTTCACAGAATGGCTGGGTTTTCAGTGTGTTAGGCTCCAAAAAGGGAGCGTAGAGCATAATTTAACGCCACTGCAACTCGAGATACCAGCGGTGCTTACGGAAGCGGCCAGCTTCAAAAACGTGCTCGTGCAGGATTCCCCCATAGAAAACAATGGGGCCATTTGAACTGAAAAAAACCTAACACCTGCAAAAAAGCCGCGTTCAGCTCCTAACGCAGCCCCATTGTTTTCTATGGGGAAACACTTCCTACGTCTGCACCTAACACTCTAGCATGAACCCCGAGTCTAAACACCCCTAACCTTACACTTATTAACCCCTAATCTGCCGCCCCCACTATCGCTGACCCCTGCATATTATTATTAACCCCTAATCTGCCGCTCCGTAAACCGCCGCTACTTACATTATCCCTATGTACCCCTAATCTGCTGCCCCTAACACCGCCGACCCCTATATTGTATTTATTAACCCCTAATCTGCCCCCTTCAACGTCGCCTCCACCTGCCTACACTTATTAACCCCTAATCTGCCGAGCGGACCACGCCGCTATTATAATAAAGTTATTAACCCCTAATCCGCCTCACTCCCGCCTCAATAACCCTATAATAAATAGTATTAACCCCTAATCTGCCCTCCCTAACATCGCCGACACCTAACTTCAAGTATTAACCCCTAATCTGCCTACCGAATCTCGCCGCTACTGTAATAAATGGATTAACCCCTAAAGCTAAGTCTAACCCTAACACTAACACCCCCTAAATTAAATATAATTTACATCTAACGAAATAAATTAACTCTTATTAAATAAATTATTCCTATTTAAAGCTAAATACTTACCTGTAAAATAAACCCTAATATAGCTACAATATAAATTATAATTATATTATAGCTATTTTAGGATTTATATTTATTTTACAGGTAACTTTGTATTTATTTTAACCAGGTACAATAGCTATTAAATAGTTAAGAACTATTTAATAGCTAAAATAGTTAAAATAATTACAAAATTACCTGTAAAATAAATCCTAACCTAAGTTACAATTAAACCTAACACTGCACTATCAATAAATTAATTAAATAAACTACCTACAATTATCTACAATTAAACCTAACACTACACTATCAATACATTAATTAAATACAATACCTACAAATAACTACAATTAAATAAACTAACTAAAGTACAAAAAATAAAAAAGAACTAAGTTACAAAAATAATAAAATATTTACAAACATTAGAAAAATATTACAACAATTTTAAACTAATTACACCTACTCTAAGCCCCCTAATAAAATAACAAAGACCCCCAAAATAAAAAAATGCCCTACCCTATTCTAAATTAAAAAAGTTCAAAGCTCTTTTACCTTATCAGCCCTGAAAAGGGCCCTTTGCGGGGCATGCCCCAAAGAATTCAGCTCTTTTGCCTGTAAAAAAAACACATACAATACCCCCCCCCAACATTACAACCCACCACCCACATACCCCTAATCTAACCCAAACCCCCCTTAAATAAACCTAACACTAAGCCCCTGAAGATCTTCCTACCTTATCTTCACCTTGCCGGGTATCACCGATCGGTCCTGGCTCCAAAATCTTCATCCAACCCAAGCGGGGGCTGGCGATCCATAATCCTGCGGCTGAAGAGGTCCAGAAGAGGCTCCAAAGTCTTCATCCTATCCGGGAAGAAGAGGCGATCCAGACCGGCAACCATCTTGATCCAAGCGGCATCTTCTATCTTCATCCGATGAGGAACGGCTCCATCTTGAAGACCTCCAGCACGGATCAATCTTCTTCCGACGACGTCCAACTGAAGAATGACGGTTCCTTTAAGGGACGTCATCCAAGATGGCGTCCCTCGAATTCCGATTGGCTGATAGGATTCTATCAGCCAATCAGAATTAAGGTAGGAAAATTCTGATTGGCTGATGGAATCAGCCAATCAGAATCAAGTTCAATCCGATTGGCTGATCCAATCAGCCAATCAGATTGAGCTCGCATTCTATTGGCTGTTCCGATCAGCCAATAGAATGCGAGCTCAATCTGATTGGCTGATCGGATCAGCCAATCGGATTGAACTTGATTCTGATTGGCTGATTCCATCAGCCAATCAGAATTTTCCTACCTTAATTCCGATTGGCTGATAGAATCCTATCAGCCAATCGGAATTCGAGGGACGCCATCTTGGATAACGTCCCTTAAAGGAACCGTCATTCTTCAGTTGGACGTCGTCGGAAGAAGATTGATCCGCGCTGGAGGTCTTCACGATGGAGCCGTTCCTCATCGGATGAAGATAGAAGATGCCGCTTGGATCAAGATGGTTGCCGGTCTGGATCGCCTCTTCTTCCCGGATAGGATGAAGACTTTGGAGCCTCTTCTGGACCTCTTCAGCCGCAGGATTATGGATCGCCAGCCCCCGCTTGGGTTGGATGAAGATTTTGGAGCCAGGACCGATCGGTGATACCCAGCGAGGTGAAGATAAGGTAGGAAGATCTTCAGGGGCTTAGTGTTAGGTTTATTTAAGGGGGGTTTGGGTTAGATTAGGGGTATGTTGGTGGTGGGTTGTAATGTTGGGGGGTATTGTATGTGTTTTTTTTACAGGCAAAAGAGCTGAATTTCTTGGGGCATGCCCCGCAAAGGGCCCTGTTCAGGGCTGGTAAGGTAAAAGAGCTTTGAACTTTTTTAATTTAGAATAGGGTAGGGCATTTTTTTTATTTTGGGGGGCTTTGTAATTTTATTAGGGGGCTTAGAGTAGGTGTAATTAGTTTAAAATTGTTGTAAAATTTTTCTAATGTTTGTAAATATTTTATTATTTTTTGTAACTTAGTTCTTTTTTATTTTTTGTACTTTAGTTAGTTTATTTAATTGTAGTTATTTGTAGGTATTGTATTTAATTAATGTATTGATAGTGTAGTGTTAGGTTTAATTGTAGGTAATTGTAGGTAGTTTATTTAATTAATTTATTGATAGTGTAGTGTTAGGCTTAATTGTAACTTAGGTTAGGATTTAATTTACAGGTAATTTTGTAATTATTTTAATTATTTTAGCTATTAAATAGTTCTTAACTATTTAATAGCTATTGTACCTGGTTAAAATAAATACAAAGTTACCTGTAAAATAAATATAAATCCTAAAATAGCTATAATATAATTATAATTTATATTGTAGCTATATTAGGGTTTATTTTACAGGTAAGTATTTAGCTTTAAATAGGAATAATTTATTTAATAAGAGTTAAATTATTTCGTTAGATTTAAATTATATTTAACTTAGGGGGGTGTTAGGGTTAGGGTTAGACTTAGATTTAGGGGTTAATCCATTTATTACAGTAGCGGCGAGATTCGGTCGGCAGATTAGGGGTTAATAATTGAAGTTAGGTGTCGGCGATGTTAGGGAGGGCAGATTAGGGGTTAATACTATTTATTATAGGGTTATTGAGGCGGGAGTGAGGCGGATTAGGGGTTAATAACTTTATTATAGTAGCGGTACGGTCCGCTCGGCAGATTAGGGGTTAATAAGTGTAGGCAGGTGGAGGAGACGTTGAGGGGGCAGATTAGGGGTTAATAAATATAATATAGGGGTCGGCGGTGTTAGGGGCAGCAGATTAGGGGTACATAGGGATAATGTAGGTAGCGGCGGTTTACGGAGCGGCAGATTAGGGGTTAATTATTGTAGGTAGCTGGCGGCGACATTGTGGGGGGCAGGTTAGGGGTTAATATATAATATAGGGGTCGGCGGTGTTAGGGGCAGCAGATTAGGTGTACATAGGGATAACGTAGTTGGCGGCAGTGTACGGAGCGGAAGATTAGGGGTTAAAAATTTTAAATATAGTGGCGGCGATGTGGGGGGACCTCGGTTTAGGGGTACATAGGTAGTTTATGGGTGTTAGTGTACTTTAGAGCACAGTAGTTAAGAGCTTTATAAACCGGCGTTAGCCCAGAAAGCTCTTAACTACTGACTTTTTTCTGCGGCTGGAGTTTTGTCGTTAGATTTCTAACGCTCACTTCAGACACGACTCTAAATACCGGCGTTAGAAAGATCCCATTGAAAAGATAGGATACGCAATTGACGTAAGGGGATCTGCGGTATGGAAAAGTCGTGGCTGCAAAGT